>NW_017218149.1:0-12075 GCF_001704415.2 Capra hircus | reverse complement strand
AGAGTCCCGTTTCCGCCTCCTAGCTCGAGAGGAGGAGATCCTTTCCCTGCGTGGTCGGGAAAGAATTCCCGGGTTCCCGTCGCATCTCAAGAGGAGGCGCTCTCCACAGGAAAGGCGAGAGAAACTCCTGGTTGTGCCCACCATCCCCGAGAGTCCCCCAGATGTCAGTCCATTCCAAGGAAACCTGTTTTCCCTGCTGCCTCGACTTTCAAAGCCGAGAATCGACTCACACCACGGTGGCACGTGGAACAGCCCTGTGGGAAAGCCTCGTGGGAAAGCTCGGGGAAATCGGGGGAAAGCCACAGATCGATCCACGCGAAGGGAAGCGTGACACTGCTGCTTCAGCTCGGGAGCAAATCTCACGTGATGCGCCAACTCGAGACGAGGACTGAGTCCCCTGGGTAGGCTCCAGAAGATCCCCAAGATCCATGTCAGCACTGGAGAGTAATCCTCAGGTTCCGACACCGATTCCACACATGGGTCTTAAGCCCGGGCATCGACGGGAGAGGAATCCGAGAGGCCCCTGAGCAACTCGCATGGGGATTGGCCTTTCCTGAGGCCACCAGAGCAGGTCCCTGAGGTCCCCGTCGTAAGTTGAGCACCTGCCACAACTCGAGAAAATCCAGGGAGGTTCTCCCCTCCAGGGGAGATGAGGCCCATTTCCGCTGAGGCGTCTAGAGGCTAATCACACCTAACTTCTCTGGAACTTCCAAAGGGTCCTTCACACCCTTGCTACAACTCAAGAAGTTCCCCGCATACCCGACTCTTCAGGATGAAGAACGAGAGTCCCGCCACATCCAGAGGAGACCCGTTTCGGCCTCCTTGCTCGAGAGACGGGTTCCTTTCCCTGCGTGGTCGGGAAAGAATTCTCGGCGTTCCTGTCGCATCTCAAGAGGTGGCACTCTCCACAGGAAAGGCGTGAGGAACTCCAGGGTTGTGCCACCATTCCCAGAGTCCTCCAGATATCTCAGTCCATTCCAGGGAAACCTGTTTTCCCTGCACTGTTTCGACTTTCAAGCAGAGGATCGACTCACAACCACGTTGCCACGTGGGACAGGCCCTGTGGGAAAGCCTCGTGGGAAAAGCCTCGTGGGAAAGCCTCGAGGGAAAGCCACAGATCCCTTGATCCACGCGAAGGGAAGCGTTACAATGCTGCTACAGCTCGAGAGTAAAGCGCACGTGTATGCCCCCACTCGAGACGAGGACTGACTCCACTGGGGAGAGTCCAGAAGTTCCCCAAGATCCTTTTCAGCACTGGAGAGGAATCCTCAGGTTACGGAACCGACTCCACACAATGTCTTAGGCCCGGCATCGACAGGAGAGGGATCCGAGAGGTCCCCGAGCAACTCCCATGGGGACTGGCATTTCCAGAGGCCTCCAGAGCGGGTCCCTGAGGACAACGTCTCAAGTCGAGAGCACCTGCCGCAACTCGAGAAAATCCAGGAGGTTCTCCCCTCCAGGCGAGATGAGGCCCATTTCCGCTGAGGCGTCTCGAGGCTAATCACACCTAAACTCTGGAACTTCCAAAGGGTCCTTCACACCCTTGTTGCAAATCAAGAAGTTCCCCAACATACCTGACTCCACTCGAGAGGAAGCACGAGAGTCCCGCCCACATCCAGAGGAGCCCCGTTTCTGCCTGATAGATCCAGAGGAGGGATCCTTTCCCTGCGTGGTCGGGAAAGAATTCCCGGCGTTCCCGGCGCATTTCAAGAGGAGGCGCTCTCCACAGGAAAGGCGAGAGGGAACTCCAGGGTCGTGCCACCATTCCCAGAATCCCCCACATGTCTCAGTCCATTCCAGGGAAACCTGTTTTCCCTGCACTGCCTCGACTTTCAAGCCGAGGATCGACTCAAACCACGGTGGCACGTGGGACAGCCCTGTGGGAAAGCCTCGTGGGAAAGCCTCGTAGGAAAGCCTCGAGGGAAAGCCACAGATCCCTTGATCCACACGAAGGGAAGCGCGACACAGCTGCTCCAGCTCGGGAGGAAATCGCACGAGCATGCCCCCACTCGAGACGAGGACTGACTTCCCTGGGGAGACTCCAGAAGTACCCCAAGATCCATGTCAGGGCTGGAGAGGAATCCTCAGGATCCGGCATCGACTACACACAAGGTCTTAGGCCCCGGCATCGACGGGGAGAGGAATCCCGAGAGGCCCCCGAGCAATTCGCATGGGGACTGGCATTTCCTGAGGCCACCAGGGCGGTCCCTGAGGTCCCCGTCTTAAGTCCACAGTACCTGCCGCAACTCGAGAAAATCCAGGAGGTTCTCCCCTTCAGGCGAGATGAGGCCCATTTCCCCTGAGGCGTCTCGATGCTAATCACACCTAACCTCTGGAACTTCCAAAGGGTCCTTAACACCCTTGCTGGCAACACAAGAAGTTCCTCGACATACCCGTTTCCAATCGAGAGGAAGCACGAGAGTCCCACCCACATCCAGAGGAGCCCCGTTTCCGCTTCATAGTTCCAGAGGAGGGATTCATTTCCTGTGTGGTCGAGAAAGAATTCCCGGCGATCCCGTCGCATCTCAAGTGGAGGCGCTCACCACAGAAAGGCGAGAGGAACTCCTGGGTCGTGCCACTATTCCCAGAGTCCCCCAGATGCTCAGTCCATAACAGGGAAACCAGTTTTCCCAGCACTGCCTCGACATTCAAGCCGAGGATCGACTCACACCACGGTGGTACGTGGGACAGCCCTGTGGGAAAGCCTCGTGGGAAAGCCACAGATCCCTTGAACCACGCGAAGGGAAGCGTGACACTGCTGCTACAGCTCGGGAGGAAAGCGCACGTGCCTGCCCCCACTCGAGACGAGGACTGACTTCCCTGGGGAGACTCCAGAAGTACTTCAAGATCCATGTCAGCACTGGAGAGGAAATCCTCACGTTCCGGCAACGACTCCACAAAAGGTCTTAGGCCCCTTCATCGACGGGAGAGGAATCCCGAGAGGCCCCCGGAGCAACTCGCATGGGGAATGGCCTTTCCTGAGGCCACCAGAGCTGGTCCCTGAGGTCCCCGTCGTAATTCGAGAGCACCTGCCGCAACTCGAGAAAATCCAGGAGGTTCTCCCCTCCAGGTGTGATGAGGCCCATTTCTGCTGAGGCGTCTCGAGGCTAATCACACCTAACCTCTGGAATTCCAAAGGTTCTTTCACACCCTTGCTGCAACTCAAGAAGTTCCCCGACATACCGGTCTCCACTCAAGAGGAAGCACGAGAGTACCGTAAACATCCAGAGGGTCCCCGTTTTCCGCCTCATAGCTTGAGAGGAGGGATCCTTTCCCTGCGTGTTCGGGAAAGAATTCCCGGCGTTCTCCTCGCATCTCAAGAGGAGGTGGGCTCCACAGGAAAGGCGGGCGGAACTCCAGGGTGTGCCACCAATCTGATCGTCCCCGAGAGGTCTCAGTCCATTCCAGGGAAACCTGTATTCCCTGCACTGCCTCGAGTTTTCAAGCCGAGGATCGACTCACACCACGTTGGCACGTGGGACAGCCCTGTGGGAAAGCCTCGTGGGAAAGCCTTGTGGAAAAGACTCGAGGAAAAGCCACTGATTCCTTGATCCACTCGACGGGAAACATGACACTGCTGCCCCATCTCGGGAGGAAAGCGCACTTGCATGCCCCAAACGAGACGAGGACTGACTCCCCTAGGGAGACTCCAAAAGTACCCCAAAATCCATGTCAGCACTGGAGAGGAATGCTCAGGTTCTGGCACCGACTCTACACAAGGTCTTAGGCCCCGGCATCGACGGGAGAGGAGGCCCTAGAGGCCCCCGAATTACTCGCATGGGGACTGGCCTTTCCTGAGGCCACCAGAGCGGGTCCCTGATGTCCCCGTCGTAAGTCGAGAGCACCTGTCGCAACTCGAGAAAAATCCAAGAGGTTCGCCCCTCCAGGCGAGATGAGGCCCATTTCCGCTGAGGCGCCACGAGGCTAATCACACCTAACCTCTGGAACTTCCAAAGGGTCCTTCACACCCTTGCTGTAACTCAACAAGTTCCCCGATATACCCGTCTCCACTCGAGAGGAAGTATGAGAGTCCCGCCCACATCCAGAGGAGCCCCGTTTCCGCCTCCTAGCTCGAGAGGAGGGATCCTTTCCCTGCGTGGTCGGGAAAGAATTCCCGGCGTTCCCGTCGCATCTCAAGAGGAGGCGCTCTCCACAGGATAGGCGAGAGGAACTCCAGGGTCGTGCCACCATTCCCAGAGTCCCCCAGATGTCTCAGTCCATTCCAGGGATACTGTTTTCCCTGCACTGTCTCGACTTTCAAGCCGAGGGTCGATTCACAGCACGGTGGCACGTGGGACAGCCTTGTCGGAAAGCCTCATGGGAAAGCCGGGTGGGAAAGCCTCTAGGGAAAGCAACAGATCTCTTGATCCACGCGAAGGGAAGCGTGACACTGCTGCTACAGCTCGGGAGGAAAGCGCACGTCCCTGCCCCCACTCGAGACGAGGACTGACTCCCCTGGGGAGACTCCAGAAGTAACCCAGGATCCATGTCTGCACTGGAGAGGAATGCTCAGGTTCCGGCACCGACTCCATACAAGATCTTAGGCCCTGGCATCGACAGGAGAGGAATCCCGAGAGGCCCCCAGGCAACTCGCATGGGGACTGGCCTTTCCTGAGGTCACCAGAGCGGGTCCCTGAGGTCCTCGTCGTAAGTCGAGAGCACCTGCTGCAACTCGAGAAAATCCAGGAGGTTCTCCCCTCCAGGCGAGAAGAGGCCCATTTCCGCTGAGGCGTCTCGAGGCTAATCACACCTAACCTCTGGAGCTTCCAAAAGGTCCTTCGCACCCTTGCTGCAACTCAGGAAGTTTCCCGACATACCCGTCTCCACTCGAGAGGAAGGAGGAGAGTTCTGCCCACATCCAGAGGAGCCCCGTTTCCGCCTCCTAGCTCGAGAGAGGGATCCTTTCCCTGCGTGTACGGGAAAGAATTCCCGGCGTTCCCGTCGCATCACAAGAGGAGACGCTCTCCACAGGAAAGGCGAGAGGAACTCCAGGGTCGTGACACCATTCCCAGAGTCCCCCAGATGTCTCAGTCCATTCCAGGGAAACCTGTTTCCCTGCACTGCCTCGACTTTAAAAGCCGAGGATAGACTCACACCACGGTGGCATCGTGGGACAGCCCTGTGAGAAAGCCTCGTGGGAAAGCCTCGTGGGAAAGCCTCAAGGGAAAGCCACAGATCTCTTGATCCACGCGAAGGGAAGCGTGACACTTGTGCTACAACCTGGGAGGAAAGCGCACGTGCATGCCCCCGCTCGAGACGAGGACTGACTCCCCTGGGGAAACTCCAGAAGTACCCCAGGATCCATGTCTGCACTGGAGAGGAATGCTCAGGTTCCGGCACGGACTCCATACAAGATCTTAGGCCCTGGCATCGACGAGAGAGGAATCCCAAGAGGCCCCCAATCAACTCGCATGTGGACTGGCCTTTCCTGAGGCCACCAGAGCGGGTGCCTGAGGTCCCCGTCGTAAGTCGAGAGCGCCTGCCACAACTCCGAGAAAATTCAGGAAGTACTCCCCTCCAGGCGAGATGAGGCCCATTTCCCAGAGGCGTCTCGAGGCTAATCACACCTAACCTATGGAACTTCCAAAGGGTCCTTCACACCCTTGCTGCAACTCAAGAAGTTCCCTGACATACCCGTCTCCACTCGAGAGGAAGCACGAGATTCCCGCCCACATCTAGAGGAGACCCGTTTCCGCCTCCTAGCTCGAGAGGAGGGATCCTTTCCCTGTGTTCTCGGGAAAGAATTCCCGGCGTTCCCGTCGCATCTCAAGAGGAGGCCCATCTCCACAGGAAAGGCGAGCGGAACTCCAGGGTGTGCCACCAATCTGATAGTCCCCAAGAGGTCTCAGTCCATTCCAGGGAAACCTGTATTCCCTGCACTGCCTCGAATTTCAAGCCGAGGATCGACTCACACCACGTTGGCACGTGGGACAGCCCTGTGGAAAAGCCTCGTGGGAAAGCCTTGTGGAAAAGACTCGAGGAAAAGCCACTGATTCCTTGATCCACTCGACGGGAAACATGACACTGCTGCCCCATCTCGGGAGGAAAGCGCACTTGCATGCCCCCAAACGAGACGAGGACTGACTCCCCTAGGGAGACTCCAAAAGTACCCCAAAATCCATGTCAGCACTGGAGAGGAATCCTCAGGTTCCGGCACCGACTCCACACAAGGTCTTAGGACACGGCATCGACAGGAGAGGAATCCCGAGAGGCCCCCGAGCAACTCGCATGGGGAATGGCCTCTCCTGAGGCCACCAGAGCATGTCCCTGAGGTCCCCGTCGTAAGTGGAGAGAAACTATTGCAACTCGAGAAAATCCAGGAGGTTCTCCCCTCCAGGCGAGATGAGGCCCATTTCCGCTGAGGCGTCTCGAGGCTAATCACACCTAACTTCTGGAACTTCCAACGGGTCCTTCACACCCTTGCTGCAACTCTAAAAGTTCCCCGACATACCCGTCTCCACTCGAGAGGAAGCACGAGAGTCCCACCCACATCCAGAGGAGCCCCGTTTCCGCCTCCTTGCTCGAGAGACGGGTTCCTTTCCCTGCGTTTTCGGGAAAGAATTCCCGGCGTTCCTGTCGCATCTTAAGAGGAGGCACTCTCCACAGGAAAGGTGAGAGGAACTCCAGGGTCGTGCCACCATTCCCAGAGTCCTCCAGATGTCTCAGTCCATTCCAGGGAAACCTGTTTTCCCTGCACTGTTTCGACTTTCAAGCCGAGGATCGACTCACACCACGGTGGCACGTGGGACAGCCCTGTGGGAAAGCCTCGAGGGAAAGCCACAGATCCCTTTATCCACGGGAAGGGAAGCGCGACACTGCTGCTACAGCTCGTGAGGAAAGCGCACGTGCATGCCCCCTCTCGAGACGAGGACTGACTCCCTTGGGCAGACTCCAGAAGTACCCCAAGATCCATGTCAGCACTGGAGAGGAATGCTCAGGTTACGGCACCGATTCCACACAAGATCTAGGGCCCCGGCATCGATGGGAGAGGAATCCCGAGAGGCCCCCGAGCAACTCGCATGGGGACTGGACTTTCCTGAGGCCACCAGAGCGGGTCCCTGAGGTCCCCGTCGTAAGTCGAGAGCACCTGCCGCAACTCGAGAAAATCCAGGAGGTTCTCCCCTCCAGGCGAAATGAGGCCCATTTCCGCTGAGGCGTCTCGAGGCTAATCACATCTAACATCTGGAACTTCCAAAGGGTCCTTCACACCCTTGCTGCAACTCAAGAAGTTCTCTGACATACCCGTCTCCACTCGAGAGGAAGCACGAGAGTCCCGCCCACATCCAGAGGAGCCCCGTTTCCGCCTCCTAGCTCGAGAGGAGGGATCCTTTTCCTGCGTGGTGGGGAAAGAATTCCCCGCGTTCCCGTCGCATCTCAAGTGGAGGCGCTTGCCAGGGTCCAGCCCCGGTGGATCCAGGGAATTCGAAGGGTGGACGGCGTTGGCGTGGAAAGACTTGTTTGTTTATTAATGTAAGATTAGGTTAAGAAACTATAGTGTAATAAGAAGATTAAGTGGAGGAAGAGGGCTGAATAGCTTGGTTTTCACGGAAGGCCATTAAAATTCCAGACAAGGAATTTGCACCATCTACGTTTGGCCACTGGCGCCCGCTTGAATATCTAAGGGTGCCTCGCCTTAAGCTCCCTTTCGTGCGGGTCTTAGCAGCCGGGGCAAGTAAGTAGACCTGGCGAGCCTCCGCGCCCCAGATGGAGATTCAGCCTGAAGTTAAAGTAAAGAGCAGAGAGAGGGAAGGGGAGAGAAGAAGAGAGAGAGAGAGACATGGGGGGATCCAGAGTCCCAAGAAACTAGGCCGAGAGACTAGTTCGAGAAACTGGTCCAATCCTTTATTGTTCAGAAGGCCTTTTATACTTTTGATAAAACATGGAGATCAATGGGTAACACAGAATTATGTAGCGTTCGCAGCGCAGACTCTTTCTATACATCATTTTGTATACAAAAGGTCTCTGGTGATTTACATTATCTTCTGGCCAAGAGGCTTGTTAACACTTTTTAGCTCTCTTCCTTAATGAATGTTAATTTTGTTTCCCCTGAAGTGTTTTTTTTAATCTGCATCTCCTTAAAGCATTAAAGTTACATCTCTATAGAACAAAGGTGCAGTGCGATAGAACAAAGGTGCAGTGGGATATAACAAAGAAGGTACTTAACTCGAGGATCTAATGTTGCTAATACTAGGTCTACTACTTGTTTTTCTATATACCAACTATATCTAGAAATAAAGGATATGAAAATTTGGCAGCCAACATTGACTCAACAAATGAAACTTATAATCAGTCCTATTCTAAAGATTTTGACTCCTCGGAAGCCCCTACATTCCTAGGATGTTTTAAGCTTCCTGTGCCTCCTGCGGTCAGGAGGCCTCAAACAAACACACTTGCAGAGTCCTGCAGGCAGGCTAGAAAGCCATCGGAGGGGTTTTTTGGATTGAAACACTCTTTCAAATGCAGAAGACTAAAGCCCTGAATTGACTTTTTCCAGAAAATGTCAGAAGAGTGGAAAAGCAGAGCACAAAAGCCGGCAGATTTTTGTTGGGGTACATGCTTAGGAATTTCCAGAGGGGCCCCTGAAGTCTGAGCACGCCTTGCGTATGTCAGCTTCCTTCCTCATGACCTTGTCACGGGCGGGATTCCTCACAAAGGCTTCCGGCAGGCGCTCTCCACAGGAAAGGCGAGAGGAACTCCAGGGTCGTGCCACCATTCCCAGAGTCCCCCAGATGTCTCAGTCCATTCCAGGGAAACCTGTTTTCCCTGCACTGCCTCGACTTTCAACCCAAGGATCGACTCACACCACGGTGGCACGTGGGACAGCCCTGTGGGAAAGCCTCGTGGGAAAGCCTCCTGGGAAAGCCTCGAGGGAAAGCTACAGATCCGTTGATCCACGCAAAGGGAAGCGCGACACTGCTGCTACAGCTCGGGAGGAAAGCGCACGTGCATGCCCCGACTCGAGACGCGGATTGACTTCCCTGGGGAGACTCCAGAAGTACCCCAAGATCCATGTCAGGGCTGGAGAGGAATCCTCAGGTTCCGGCATCGACTACACACAAGGTCTTAGGCCCCGGCATCGACGGGAGAGGAATACCGAGAGGCCCCCGAGCAATTCGCATGGGGACTGGCATTTCCTGAGGCCACCAGGGCGGTCCCTGAGGTCCCCGTCTTAAGTCCACAGTACCTGCCGCAACTCGAGAAAATCCAGGAGGTTCTCCCCTTCAGGGGAGATGAGGCCCATTTCCCCTGAGGCGTCTCGATGCTAATCACACCTAACCTCTGGAACTTCCAAAGGGTCCTTAACACCCTTGCTGCAACTCAAGAAGTTCCTCGACATACCCGTTTCCAATCGAGAGGAAGCACGAGAGTCCCACCCACATCCAGAGGAGCCCCGTTTCCGCTTCATAGTTCCAGAGGAGGGATTCTTTTCCTGTGTGGTCGAGAAAGAATTCCCGGCGATCCCGTCGCATCTCAAGTGGAGGCGCTCACCACAGGAAAGGCGAGAGGAACTCCTGGGTCGTGCCACTATTCCCAGAGTCCCCCAGATGCTCAGTCCATAACAGGGAAACCAGTTTTCCCAGCACTGCCTCGACTTTCAAGCCGAGGATCGACTCACACCACGGTGGTACGTGGGACACCCCAGTGGGAAAACGTCGTGGGAAAGCCTCGTGGGAAAGCCTCCAAGGAAAGCCACAGATTCCTGGATCCACGCGAAGGGAAGAGTGACACTGCTGCTACAGCTCTGGAGGAAATTGCACATGCATGCCCCCAATAGATATGAGAACTGACTCACCTGGGAGACTCCAGAAGTACCCCAAGATCCATGTAAGCACTGGAGAGGAATCCTCAGGTTCCGGCACCGACTCCACACAAGGTCTTAGGCGACTGCATCTACGGGAGAGGAATCCCGAGAGGCCCCCCGAGCAACTCGCATGGCGTCTGGCCTTTCCTGAGGCCACCAGAGAGGGTCCCTGATGTCCCCGTCATAACTCGAGAGCACCTGCCACAACTCGAGAAAATCCAGGAGGTTCTCCCTTCCAGGCGAGATGAGGCCCATTTCCGCTGAGGGGTCTCGAGGCTAATCACACCTAAGCCTCTGGAACTTCCAAAGGGTCCTTCACACCCTTGCTGCAACTCAAGAAGTTCCCCGACATATCCGTCTCCACTCGAGAGGAAGCACGAGAGTCCCGCCCACATCCAGAGGAGTCCCGTTTCCGCCTCCTAGCTCGAGAGGAGGGATCCTTTCCCTGCGTGGTCGGGAAAGAATTCCCGGGGTTCCCGTCGCATCTCAAGAGGAGGCGCTCTCCACAGGAAAGGCGAGAGGAACTCCTGGGTTGTGCCACCATTCCCAGAGTCCCCCAGATGTCAGTCCATTCCAGGGAAACCTGTTTTCCCTGCACTGCCTCGACTTTCAAGCCGAGAATCGACTCACACCACGGTGGCACGTGGGACAGCCCTGTGGGAAAGCCTCGTGGGAAAGCCTCGTGGGAAAGCCTCGGGGGAAAGCCACAGATCCCTTGATCCACGCGAAGGGAAGCGTGACACTGCTGCTTCAGCTCGGGAGCAAATCTCACGTGGATGCGCCAACTCGAGACGAGGACTGAGTCCCCTGGGTAGGCTCCAGAAGATCCCCAAGATCCATGTCAGCACTGGAGAGTAATCCTCAGGTTCCGACACCGATTCCACACATGGTCTTAAGCCCCGGCATCGACGGGAGAGGAATCCCGAGAGGCCCCTGAGCAACTCGCATGGGATTGGCCTTTCCTGAGGCCACCAGAGCAGGTCCCTGAGGTCCCCGTCGTAAGTTGAGAGCACCTGCCACAACTCGAGAAAATCCAGGAGGTTCTCCCCTCCAGGGGAGATGAGGCCCATTTCCGCTGAGGCGTCTAGAGGCTAATCACACCTAACTTCTGGAACTTCCAAAGGGTCCTTCACACCCTTGCTACAACTCAAGAAGTTCCCCGGCATACCGACTCCACTCAGGATGAAGAACGAGAGTCCCGCCCACATCCAGAGGAGACCCGTTTCGGCCTCCTTGCTCGAGAGACGGGTTCCTTTCCCTGCGTGGTCGGGAAAGAATTCTCGGCGTTCCTGTCGCATCTCAAGAGGTGGCACTCTCCACAGGAAAGGCGTGAGGAACTCCAGGGTTGTGCCACCATTCCCAGAGTCCTCCAGATATCTCAGTCCATTCCAGGGAAACCTGTTTTCCCTGCACTGTTTCGACTTTCAAGCAGAGGATCGACTCACACCACGTTGCCACGTGGGACAGCCCTGTGGGGAAAGCCTCGTGGGAAAGCCTCGTGGGAAAGCCTCCGGAGGGAAAGCCACAGATCCCTTGATCCACGCGAAGGGAAGCGTTACAATGCTGCTACAGCTCGAGAGTAAAGCGCACGTGTATGCCCCCACTCGAGACGAGGACTGACTCCACTGGGGAGAGTCCAGAAGTTCCCCAAGATCCTTTTCAGCACTGGAGAGGAATCCTCAGGTTACGGACCGACTCCACACAATGTCTTAGGCCCGGCATCGACGGGAGAGGGATCCGAGAGGTCCCGAGCAACTCCCATGGGACTGGCATTTCCAGAGGCCTCCAGAGCGGGTCCCTGAGGACAACGTCTCAAGTCGAGAGCACCTGCCGCAACTCGAGAAAATCCAGGAGAGGTTCTCCCCTCCAGGCGAGATGAGGCCCATTTCCGCTGAGGCGTCTCGAGGCTAATCACACCTAAACTCTGGAACTTCCAAAGGGTCCTTCACACCCTTGTTGCAAAGAAGTTCCCAACATACCTGACTCCACTCGAGAGGAAGCACGAGAGTCCCGCCCACATCCAGAGGAGCCCGTTTCTGCCTGATAGATCCAGAGGAGGATCCTTTCCCTGCGTGGTCGGGAAAGAATTCCGGCGTTCCGGCGCATTTCAAGAGGAGGCGCTCTCACAGGAAAGGCGAGAGAACTCCAGGGTCGTGCCACCATTCCCAGAATCCCCCACATGTCTCAGTCCATTCCAGGGAAACCTGTTTTCCCTGCACTGCCTCGACTTTCAAGCCGAGGATCGACTCAACCACGGTGCACGTGGGACAGCC
>NW_017218148.1:0-12075 GCF_001704415.2 Capra hircus | reverse complement strand
GAGGGGACAACTGCAAAGCAATCATTAAGATCATAATATTTAAAGAGACAGGGATCAAATGGAAGAAGGGGTAATTTCAAGCCATGAGACTCTTGTAAAAACCTCTCTTGCATCTCAGGTATGCAGTTAATCTCACAGAGAAGATTAAGAAATAGTTGCTGACTAGATAAACGCATGGCTTTTCTGCTGGAGTGAGTTCCTGGGGCACAAGTTCCATTACTTGCACTCTTTTGTGGTGCCTGCTGCTGCTGCTACTAAGTCGCTTCAGACGTGTCCGACTCTGTGCGACCCATAGATGGCACGCCACCAGGCTCCCCTGTCTGTGGGATTCTCCAGGCAAGAACACTGGAGTGGGCTGCCATTTCCTTCTCCATTTGTGGTGCCAGCACCTGGCAATAGAACAGAGGGCGTGTTCATGAGCAAAGTCAGTGAAATACATTTGATCAAGGTGCTTGTGCAAAGCCACTAAGAAGAAGAAAAGTAGAAGAGGAGACGATGGTTTCGTTAAGACCAAAATCAGTTACAGAGTGGAGAGCTGAAGCATATGAGGCACTCAGAAACTCTTGCACATATTCAGGTAGGTGGATAAAGTTATCTTTCAGATAATCCAAGTTATGATGCTAAGAAGGATAAAGACACAAAGAGGCATGTCGCCACAGTGTAGACAGTTGTCAGAATGTTGTCTTTCTGAACTCGTTTATATTGTTCTTTAAATACATACAAAATCTATCCTGATAATCTCTGATTCTGAACCCTTGGAATGTTCAGGGAATTCATTTCTATGTGGAGATAACAGGATCACCTGGGAGGAAATATCCAATTCCCAGCTTCATGTTCTGGTTTCTCCTGTTTGACCTGAATGGAGTAGTATTAAAGCACACACACAGCTTTATGAATTGGAAAGGTCCATGTAAATGCATGTTGCTTCTACTATCATCATTTGATGGGAACTCTCTCCATAATGTGCAGAGCACAGGGCATGTACATTAGTTGAGGTTGGTTCTCTAAGAGTGTCTGCTGATTCTAATTGCTTGAAATGTTGCAATTCATTTCTAAGTGAGCACTGCTCTTTCCATCACTGTGAGAAAAGAACAGCTCTGTGGGAATGCTTTCCCAAGGGAAGGTAGGGTGAGCAATATGAGAAGCAGCTGAAGAGCGGGGCTACTACAGTATCTATATTTCTTCTTTTTAAGAAAACACAAAGGGATTAGCTAGGGCTTTGCTGGTGGCTCAGTTGGTAAAGAATCCACCTGCAATGCAGGAGTTGCAGGAGACGTGGGTCTGATCCCTGGGTGGGGAAGCCTCACTGGAGAAGGAAATGGCCACCCACTCCAGTACTCTTGCCTGCATTTTCCCATGGACAGAGGAGCCTTGTGGGCCACAGTCCACAGGATCACAAAGGGATGGACACAACATGGCGAACAAGCTACCACCAAGGAGGTGAGCTATGTTATGAAATTGAAGCTGTCCTGTTCTGTCTGCAGAGCTGTCCTTCAGAAAAGAGTTACAGGAGACTTGGTCCTATTCTAGTAGAAGTACACTCGGGAGGCTGCGTGGACGCTGCATTTCCGTGTCTCCACTGCCCCTGTTCCTCTCACCTGTAACCTCACTCTTTTCCTCCCACTCTCCACTCCCAGATGCTTTTGCTCGCCTCATCAGCTTTTCCATCCTGGGGACCTAATATGTACTTCGCGCCAAAGCCTTTCCTGATTTCTCCATGGAAAATAAATGTTTGTGTATGTACACAACCTAAAAAAAAAAATGAACTTCATTGTCACATTCTTTTAAATATTTCCTCTATCAGCAGAAAAGACGCTTTATTTATCTGGGTGTGTCCATCTTCAATAACTAACAAAGTTACTAAGTGGAAAACTATACAAAAATAGTTAGATTCAGATTTAGGTATACCTGACTGTATGTCCTGGAGCTTCCCAGGTGCACAGTGACAGAGAATCCTCCTGCCAATGAAGCAATTGCAGAAGACGAGGGTTCGATCCTGGGTCAGGAAGATCCCCTGGAAGAGGAACTCGCAACCCGCTCCCGTATTCTTGCCAGGATAACCCCATGGACAGAAAATCATGTTGGGCTATAGCCCATGGGGTCACAAGAGAGACACGACTAAATGACTGAGCAGGCACGCCTGACTATATTTCCTAGTTCAAACATTTAAATGTATGAGTTAATATTTTAAATGAGGACAGAATATTTATTTTGAAGGATTTTTAGGGAGAGTTAGCTGAGTAAGGTTATCCTCAGTCCTGAATGGTGCGTTATACATACTAAAGTTTGACACATAGGAAATATTTCTGAAAACATTTCTATAGGTTTCATGTAATATTTTGCGGCTCAGAAGAAACCCCCAAACATGTTTGAATATATCTGTGAATTAAACTGTGGCTTTTGTTATTTTAGTTGTTTGTTAAAGGCATTTATTTTCATGTAACCTTGAAAAATCTGTCCCAATTCTTTCTATCGTTAGTGTGATTTAGTGAGACAATTACTGAGTTAATTGTGCATAATTACAAAAATACCTCACTGTATTTTTTTTCTAATTTACTTTAAAAATACCACACTCAAAGCATAACTCTCTAGCTTGTTTGTCTAGGGCTTGGGTGAACTCAGTTGGAAACCAGAAAAGAATAGGATATGGATTTCATTTTGAGCACAGCTCTTAGTATAGAGTAAAAGCCGGAATAGAAGATAAAAACACAGTTGTCTACTTTTTGGTCCTCATGACCTGTGACTGGCGCTGATGCTACACGCTCCACATATTTCAAATATCTAGTCCTATTAAAACCCTTGTGCAGTAGATGTCATATTTTTTCCAATTACAAAATTTTTGTAAGTTGGGAAACTGAGGTAAACTTGCCTGAAGTCACACAGCTGGAAAATGACAGAGCTGAAATTTGAATACAAAGAGTCTTTACAACAAACAGCTTCTGTATTTTAGTCTTGTAAGTTACCAAACTGACATATTCACCAAAATAAGGCATTGTTCTAGAAATGCAATTAGTAAATAAATAAATGAATACTAAATCTCTTTAAACAATAACCATGATAACACATATGAGAAAGAGACAGCTTATCAAAGCAAAATGGAAAGAAAGAAAAAAAAAAAACAAGAGAAATAAATGATATAGGCTTAGATGCATTTGCAGCTTGGTTCTTTGAAATGTTCATAGAATAAATAATTTTCATATAATTTAAATATTTGGCAAAAGGCCTTAGAAAATTTTTGTAAAATAAGCCAGGTTCTTACATGAAGTTAGTATAGTCCTTATAGAAACTTGGACAGATAGTAGAAATACAGAAAACACACACACTTGCATATATTATCTTTCAAACACAGATTTATAAGTCTCCATTCTCTGTGGGTTATGATGCAGAAATCCTAAATAAAAGACTAGCAAGCAACATTCAAAATATGTTAAGTTAATAATACAGGAAAATTATATGCTGGCAAAACAGATGTGAATTTGCCATTCAATATCCAGGAGTGAGAATTATCTCATTTCTTTATTTTTCTAAGTTAAATGAAGGCTGGCTTCGTGTTCCACTGAGTCATTCCATCCCCTGACCCTTGCCGCTCACACACAACTGTCTCCAGGTGTCACACACATAGCCCAGCAATGACGACTTCTGAGAGAAGGAAGGAATGGTCACCATTGTCCCAGTTCAGTGATCTTCATTCTTTTCTCATTGCACTTTCTGTTTTTATAGCACAGTAGCCCTGAGCATCTTCTAAATGCTGATGCTTCATGCAGCTAAGACATACCCTCAGCCACACATAACTTGAGATCAGAACACCTCGCTGTGGTCCACAGAATCCCAGTACTTACTTGAGCAACCACCCCTGTCTGTAGCTCTTCCATGATCCTTGTGTGGAAGCAAGTTTGCAATCCCTGAAAGAAACCATCCACCTTCTCTTCCCTTTGCCCAAATCCACAGTCTAGCCAGTCCCTTATTCCTGTTCAATACCCTTCTCCTGCATCATCCATGGATTCATTCTGCCCTGTTTCCTTGATGATTTTTTTCTTTTTTATCAATACCTGTAAAGGTATTTTCTTTAAAAACACCATGAACTAGGAAGAACTGTTGAGTTAAGTGGAAGAGGGGATGAGGAGGCAGAAACGACTGCTTTTATTTTCCAGGCTTGTTCCGTTTTCCTGAAAGAAGAGAAAAGAAAGAGAAAATGTACTTTGGCAGCCTTGCTCCCTACAATAGCAAAACACATCAAAAGTTAATAGCATTTCCTAAAACACGGAATACAAAGGTAGCTTAATATTATTAAAGCCATTAATACATTATATCATATCCATGTATCAAACATGCAATAACTATATGATTATTTAAATAGGTCTTGAATTTAAAAAAAAACAACAAAAAACTAATAACCCAACACCCATTTGTGGAAGTCTGATAAAACGACTCGGAACTGAAAATGAGAAAACTCCTCAATTAGAATCCAATATCAGCATTAGTGGTAAAAGACTTCAAACAATTCTGCTGAATAGTAGCAAAAGCTTAAAAAAGAAAACATAAAATGTTTAATAACTAGAAGGTAAAAGAAGTCAGTATAGGGGTTGGTAATGGCGCTGGAATGTTGTTTTTCTGGATACCACACACATAAACAGGCAACACAGTAGCTTTAAAGCCGCTGAGAGAGACGTCTTCCTGCGCAGCCGTAGCAGTTCCTTCTCCGTGGATGTGTGACCTGGGGCCATGGGGCCCCTGGCTTAGAAGGACCTGCGCTCATTCTAATGTTCTGCCGTCACCATCTCGAAATGCTCAGCACATTTTGAGCAAAAGCCTCCTTATTTTCCATTTGCCTTAAGCCCACAAATTGTGTAGCCCCCAGCCTGACTTTGAGGATCTGAAAACCTCTGCTGCTCTCCCCTGTGTGGCAACTGGAGTGAAGCTGTGGGTCCAGGATGGAGCTTGTCCAAACTGTAGTTGTGAGACTTTAACAAAGTTATTTAATCGAATTGAACCTCAACATCCTTGGGGCTTCCCCGGTGGCTCAGTGGTAAAGAAATCTACCTGCAATGCAGGAGGCACAGGAGATGTGGGTTTGGTCCCTGGGTCTGGAAGATCCCCTGGAGGAGGAAATGGCAACCCAGTCCAGTATTCTTGCCTGGAAAATTCCACAGACATAGGGGCCTGGCAGGCTAAAGTCCACGGGTTTGCAGAGTTGGACAGAACTGAGGCAACTGAGCATGCACACGCACGCTCTCTTATAACTTTTAACATGGAAGACAAGAAAATAAACATCCTTAACGGTAAAATGGAGAAACCTGTCTTTCATTCTCATGACGGCTTTGTGGGGATCCAGTCTGGTCATAGACACAATATACTTACCAAGTGACGTAATGAGCACTTGATAAATGGCATCTAATCATTCATGTTATTGCTGCTGTTACAATTGCTATCATTATTAGCTTCTTAAAACATAAGCAGCTAGGTGATAAAAGATATATTTCACTGCTGAAATTGCAGGATTATTTCTATTTTATTTTCTGAAAATAAATATTATTTACAGGATATATGATAAGGACTTATAACAAGAACTTATAATAAGGATTTAGTTAAAAGTCTTAAGACATATAGATAATAGAAAAAGTTATAGCAATAAAAATTATCTTTAAATCATACACTATTAAGATAAACGCAGTGGCCAAATTACTACATATACATCACAACCACTATATATTTTATTTTGAATTTTCTTAACTTTTTATACACTTTTTAAAGGTCGCTTTCCCTTTGTGGATATTGCAGATGGTTGGCTCTATACCCACGTTGTGCAGCACATCCTTGAGCCTATCTCATATCTAATAGTTTGCACCTTTCCCTCCCCCACTCCTGGATTACACCCCACCCCAACCTGCTCTGAAAAGCATGGTTTGGTTGCCTTACTTGTGCTATTTTCTGCTGTACAGCAAAGTGAACCAGTTGTACAGGAGAAAATAATACAAGAAGAAAACAGCTATACATCAATAAAATTCCGTTAAGTTTTTTCTCTATGTGTGTGATTCTGTCCCTTTTTTTTTGTTTGTTTTTATTTAGTATCTCTATATACTTCAAATATGCATAACAAGGTAAGAAATTGTTCAATAAATTATCAAAGATAATTTTTCCTACTGGTGAGATAAGCAACTTTTATCTTATGCTTTTTAATCTCTGCTTTTTTAAAACTTCAACTATGAGCTCAACAAAGTTTAAATGAAAATAAAAAATATTTTGAAATAGCATCCCACATTGGCATAATGTGGGTATGTGCTCACACATACGCACTCATACATAGACATGCATAACTCTAGATTTATTTGGGAAAGAAGCCCTTAGATGAAAGTAATTCTCAGAAGTTATTGAAATTAGGATTATTGGAAACAGTGAATAGTCTTTGAAAACTTTTAAAGATATTCTCTTCAAGAGAAAGTATAATTACAAGAAGTTAAAATTGTTATCTATTATATTTTAAACTTAGAGCACAGAGGAAGTGTGTGCTTTAAATTATTCTAAAATAATATAGACATCATTTTGAGAAATTATTCATGTTGCTATTTTAAATACAAGTGTCTGCATTATGCTTTTGTTAGGCATGCTAATTTTTTTTTCATGAGATATATTATATGTTTGACCTTAAAATATCTATGTTAGTTTATTATTAAGACCTGTAAAGTGGAAGAGTCACACAGAAGATGAGAGCCCTGGAGAAACTTTCAAAGCGGGGAACATATAAATTAGAAGAGTATAGTAGATGTCATAAGCAGGTGATATTAAAAAGGAAGATGCATGAGTTTATTGAGAACTTTTGTTTCTCACAGAAAACTTCCTGTATTTCCTGTTTTCGTCTTCCATGTTAAGAGTTACAAGAGAGCCAATCAGTGTAGTTTTGTGTCTGAGTGTCATTGTTGAAGTCAGTTACTAATTTGCCTTTCACTTAGTATCTCTGCTACTTTAAGCAGATTCAGTTCAGTTCAGACAGTCGCGTCCAACTCTTTGCCACCCCATGGACTGCAGCACGCCAGGCGCCCATGTCCATCTCCAGCTCCCAGAGCCTACTCAAACTCATGTCCATTGAGTCAGTGATGCCATCAAACCATCACATCCTCTGTCGTCCCCTTCTCCTCCCACCTTCAGTCTTTCCCAGCATTAGGGTCTTTTCCAATGAGCTGGTTTTTCACATGAAGTAGCCAAAGTACTGGAGTTTCAGATTCAACATGAGTTGTTCCAATTAATATTCAGGAATGATCTCCTTTAGGATGGACTGGTTGAATTTCCTTGCAGTCCAAGGGATTCTCAAGTCTTCTCCAACACCACAGTTCAAAAGTGTCAATTCTTTGGAGCTCAGCTTTCTTTATGATCCAACTCTCACATCCATATATGACCACTGGAAAAAACCATAGCCTTGACTAGATGGACCTTTGTTGGCAAAGTAATGTCTCTGCTTTTTAATATTCAGGGTGGTTGGTCATAACGTTTTTTCCAAAGAGTAAGCGTCTTTTCATTTCATGGTTGCAGTCACCATCTGCAGTGATTTTGGAGCCCCCCAAAATAAAGTCTGTCCACTTAAGCAGATTATACAAATTCATTTGCCTTGTCTTAGGACACAACTTAGAGACTGAACAACGGCAAGTTTGTTTGTTTGTTTGTTTGGTTTTTTTATTAAGAGTTTGCATTTTTTAGAGCAGCCTTAAGTTTACAAGAAAATAGAAAATATTTCTTAAATACCCCCACAACCCGCCATGCATGACACCCTCTATTATCAACATCAGTCACAAGAATGATGTATTTTTCCTAAGTATGAATAGACACTGACATATTATAATCACCCAAAGTCCACAGTTTACTTAGGTTTCCTTCTTCTTATTGTATGTATTTTGGGTATGAACAAAGATATAATGACATGTATGTATCGTTATAATACTGTTTATTTCCAGTGCTCTAAAATTCCTCTTGCCCTGCCTGTTCATCCCTCCAACCCTCATCCCTAGCATCACTGATCTTTTTCCTGTCTCCATAGTTTTCCCTTTTCCAGAGTGTCATATAATTGGAATCATACAGTATGTCAATCTTTTCAGATTGGCTACTTTCAGTTAGTAATATGCATTTAAGCTTCCTCCACATCTTTTCAGGACTTACTAACACAGTTAGGTTTTTTTTTTTTTTTAGGGCTGAATAATACTCCATTGTCTGGATGCACCACAGTTTATTTGTTCATTCACCTACTGAAGGACATCTTGGTTTTGGCTTCCAAGTTTTGACAATTATGAATAAAATTGATATAAGCGTTTGTGTGTAGGATTTTGCATAGACATCAGTTTTCCACTTCTTTGGGTAAATTCTAAGGAACATGATTGTGGATCGTATGATATTGGTATGTTTAACTCAGGAAGAAACCTGCAAACTGCCTTCCCACTTGGTGTACTGATTTTCATTGCTACCAGCCGTGAATGAGTGTCCCTGTTGCTCCACCTCCTTGTAAGCACTCAGTGCTTTCAGTGTTTCAAATTTTGGTCGTTCTTTTTTTGTAATTGATTCTATCTTTGGAGCAGTTTTAGGTTCACAGCAAATTGATCAGCAAGTACAGAGCGTCCCCATATACCCTCATTCTTCACAGTCTCCATCAACATTCCCACCAGAGTGGTATCTTTGTTACAGTCTAGGAACTCACATTCGAATAGGTGTGCAGTGGTATCTCATTACTGTTTTAATTTGCATTCCCCTAATGACATCTTATTGGAGAAGGCAATGGCACCCCACTCCAGTACTCTTGCCTGGAAAATCTCATGGATGGAGGGAGACTGGTGGGCTGCTGCCCATGGGGTCGCTAAGCGTCGGACATGAGTGAGTGACTTCACTTTCACTTTTCACTTTCATGCATTGGAGAAGGAAATGGCAACCCACTCCAGTGTTCTTGCCTGGAGAATCCCAGGGATGGGGGAGCCTGGTGGGCTGCCCTCGATGGGGTCACACAGAGTCGGAAATAACTGAAGCAACTTAGCAGCAGCAATGACATCTTATTGCCTTCATTTTTCAAGCTTTAAACATAAAATCTACTTCACTGCACTAAAATAATGCTTTAAATAATATAGTGTATAAAAAGTATTTAACACAATACCTTCTGCAGTGGTAATTATAGTAATGTTGGTGATGTTGGATATGATGATAAAGAGAAAACTACTGAAAAAAGAATTATCCATTAAATGTGAACCACAGAAATGATCCCAAAATTGTCCATTATTTCAATCAAAAGCACTCATTTTTTCTTAGTTAATAAACTTAATGCATTTTATTAATAATAAATACATATGTACGACAGCAACTCTGTATAAATGTAAATATCAGCTAACAGCAACAATGGTAATATTATCTGCAAAGTTCTGGATGCGTCAGTTCTTAGAAAGCCAAGTATGTTGGTAGCATTGTAATCCTGACAGTCTAATTTTCTCTATCCACCCTGATGCTTCTTTTGCAATCCTGTAGCAAGCACTTTCCAGGACCTTTCAGTGTTGGGATTTAAATTTGTGTCAGTGACAGCAAATTGACTACCCTGGAAAGATCAAGCAGAGAATATGATTTGGCTCTTTGTAACAATTTCTTAAATGCTAGCTGGGAATAGCTCATCTCTCTTGGACATTTCTCTTCTAGTCATTAATAAGAGCATGATCTCAATTATAACAAAGACATAATCATGACAGATGAAGACTGTCTCATAACAATGGTCACTGTGAAAAAGTAGGTCATATTTTCTCAGTTGAGGTTAACCTATTAAAATGTAATTTATTTACTGCGGTAAACATAGTACAAGTATAACTTACTCTATCACTTTCAGAAAATAAAATCCCTCCCTTTCAAATCCTTTGCCCTTTGATTAAGGGAATCCAGACATTCTTAGAAGATTTCAAAAGGTCGTACAATGATAATAAAAGTGAAGTTCACATTACATGTCCTAATTTATCATTATAAAAAGATGAAAATGATGTATGATCAGAAATGCAAGCTTCTACAAGGATGCAACGTGCTCTCAGAGAGAAAGAGGTTTCACTTTTTCAAAATTTATTTCCCAAGTAGAACATTTTCTTTTCATGCCTTCTATATTATACGCTTTTGTGAGCTTTCAGAATTCTGTAACCAGTAATAAAATTTAGAAAATCAGAGGCATCTGATATACTGTATTCTTTTATGTTAATTAAGAATGATTATTAATCATATGAGGCTTTATCAATCTTTGATGTGCAAGAAATTCACAATTGGAAGAACCAAGAAACTTTAGTAAATCTGAGTGGTTCTTGAAGTACAATTAGACCCATTCTAGCTTATTATTAGCCATAGATTTGCAAAATTAAGGCCAAATTGTGTTATCTAACAAACAACTCTTGTAAACGTGTTTTTGATAATCAGAACTCTATGCTGAAGATGATGATATGATCTTCTCTGAGAGAATATTTTCCTATTTTCAAAGCTACTATTGTTAACAGCTCTGGAGAGGCAGATTATTAACAAAGTGGATTATCACAGAGAAGAAACTATCTTTCTATTACATTGCTTTCTAGGAAGGCATAATGGAATGGTCAATAATAGTGCATATTTTAAAGATTTGTCTTATTTCTGAATCTCAGTTTACAAAATCACCCAAAAACTTTATCCAGTTACCAAAATAAGATAATGTTATCTGTATGTAGTTGCATAGAAAAATGAAACTGGATAGTTAAGAATAATAAAGCAAGTAGCAAAACTATTATCTTGTGACCCATGCATGTATTATAAGTATCAGAAAGAGCTGCTACAGGGTTACAAATAGTCAATATTTGATATTTGTCTTTAGAGAATGAATTTATGATTGGAGAATGCACACTTTTAATCCTTTATTCTATACACTTTAATATACATAATGGAATTTTATATGAACATGTATTTCTTTTTTAGAAAAATAAATAATAAGTTAATCTAAGATATAATTCTTGTTAATCTTATTTTTATACTCTGTCTAATATAATATGATGTGAAGATTACAAATATCTGTTTTTTTTTTTTTCATTCTAAGAGAATGGAGTACATTGACTTTCAGCTTTTTCTGCACATAGAGGTACTGAAGAATTATTTCTAGGATTGAATGATTGTTGACCAGGTGATGGAATATTAAACAGGAAACAAGGTTCATGCAGAGAAGATACTTGAAAGTGCTGCTGTGGTAAGTATAGCATGATCTGAATAAAACATGTATCATAACGTGGAAAGAGGCTGAAGCATTAGGGAAAGTGGTTAGAGAAGAGATATAACAATTGGCACTTAAACCCCAGGATGCGTTTTAGGTGTTTTAACGTGTGCATATTGCCACAATTAAAAGTATTATTGAGCCTCCATGAAGGCACTTCAAAGACTTATATAAGACTTAATTCATAGTGAAGAAGGTTGGAGCATTACTGCACATTACTCCGACAGTATTTATCAGACCAGGTACAATCAAGAGGGAAGGACATGGAGGGTTGATCTGGGTGAAAAAGCCATGAACAATAGGACTGCTTTGCAACAGTGACTTAAAGGTCGGAGGACCCGGAAGAGGAAGCGGCCATTTGCAGATGACACCACCCTTATGGCACAAAGTGAAGAGGAGCTAAGAAGCCTCTTGATAAAAGTGAAAGTGGAGAGCGAAAAAGTTGGCTTAAAGCTCAACATTCAGAAAACGAAGATCATGGCATCCGGTCCCATCATTTCATGGGAAATAGATGGGGAAACAGTGGAAACAGTGTCAGACTTTATTTTGGGGGCTCCAAAATCCCTGCAGATGGTGATTGCAGCCATGAAATTAAAAGACCCTTACTCCTTGGAAGAAAAGTTATGACCAACCTAGATAGTGTATTCAAAAGCAGAGACATTACTTTGCCAACTAAGGTCCGTCTAGTCAAGGCTATAGTTTTTCCTGTGATCATGTATGGATGTGAGAGTTGGACTGTGAAGAAGGCTGAGCACTGAAGAATTGATGCTTTTGAACTGTGGTGTTGGGAGACTCTTGAGAGTCCCTTGGACTGCAAGGAGACCAACCCGTCCATTCTGAAGGAGACCAGCCCT
>NW_017218147.1:0-12076 GCF_001704415.2 Capra hircus | reverse complement strand
GACCACGAGGGAAATGATACCTCTCTCGAGCTAGGAGGCGGAAAAGGGTCTCCTCTGGATGTGGGCGGGACTCTCGTGCTTCCTCTCGAGTGGAGACGGGTATGTCGGGGAACTTCTTGAGTTGCAGCAAGGGTGTGAAGGACCCTTTGGAAGTTCCAGAGGTCAGGTGTGATAAGCCTTGAGTCGCCTCTGCGGAAATGGGCCTCATCTCGCCTGGAGGGGAGAACCTCCTGGATTTCTCGAGTTGCGGCAGGTGCTCGACTTACGACAGGGACCTCAGAGACCCGCTCTGGTAGCCTCAGGAAAGACCAGTCCCCATGCGAGTTACTCAGGGCCCTCTCGGGGTTTCCTCTCCCGTCGATGCCAGGGCCTAAGACCTTGTGTGGAGTCGGTGCCGGAACCTGAGGATTCCTTTGCAGTGCTGACAAGGATCTTGGGGTACTTCTCCAGTCTCCCCACGGGAGTCAGTCCTCATCTCGAGTGGGGGCATGCACGTGCGCTTTCCTCCCGAGCTGTAGCAGCAGTGTCACGCTTCCCTTCGCGTGGATCAAGGTATCTGCGGCTTTCCACGAGTCTCTTCCACGAGGCTTTCCCACGAGCTTTCCCAAAGGGCTGTCCCACGTGCCACCGTGTTGTGTGTCGATCCTAGGCTAGAAAGTTGAGGCAGTGCAGGAGAAACAGGTTTCCATGGAATGGACTGAGACATCTGGGGGCCTCTGGGAATGGGTGCACGAATCTGGAGTTCCTCTCGCCTTTCCTGTGGAGAGCGCCTCCTCTTGAGATGAGACGGGAACTCCGGGAATACTTGACCGACCACTCAGTGAAAGGATCCCTCCTCTCGAGCTAGGAGGCAGTAACGGGGCTCTCTGGATGTGGGCGGGACTCTCGGGCTTCCTCTCGAGTGGAGACGGGTATGTGGGGGAGCTTCTTGAGTTGCAGCAAGGGCGTGAAGGACCCTTTGTAAGTTCCATAGGTTAGGTGTGATTAGCCTCGAGACGCCTGAGCGGTAATGGGCCTCATCTCGCCTGGAGGGTAGAACCTCCTGGATTTTCTCGAGTTGCGGCAGGTGCCCTCGACTTACGACGGGGACCTCAGGGACCCGCTCTGGTGCCCTCAGGAAAGGCCAGGCCCCATGCGAGTTGCTCGGGGCCTCTCGGGATTCCTCTCCCGTCTATGCCGGGGCCTAAGACCTTGTGTGGAGTCGTTTCCAGAACCTGAGGATTCCTCTCCGGTGCTGACATGGATCTTGGGTACTTCTGAGGTCTCCCGGGGGAGTCAGTCCTCGTCTCGAGGGGAGGCATGCACGTGGGCTTTCCTCCCGAGCTGTAACAGCAATGTCACGCTTTCCTTCACGTGGATCAAGGGATCTGTGGCTTTCCCTCGAGGCTTTCACACGAGGCTTTCCCAAGAAGCTTTCCCACAGGGCTGTCCACGTGCCACCGTGGTGTGAGTCGATCCTCGGCTAGAAAGTCGAGGCAGTGCAGGGAAACAGGTTTCCCTGGAACGGACTGAGACATCTGGGGGACTCTGCGAATGGTGGCACGACACTGGAGTTCCTCTCGCCTTTCCTGTGGAGAGCGCCTCCTCTTGAATTGCGATGGGAACTCGCGTGAATTCTTTCCAGACAACGCACGGAAAGGATCCCACCTCTGGAGCTAAGAGGCAGAAATGGGGCTCCTCTGGATGTGGGTGGGACTCTCGTGCTTCCTCTCGAGTGCAGACGGATATGTCGGAGAACTTCTTGAGTTGCAGCAAGGGTGTGAAGGACCCTTTGGAAGTTCCAGAGGTTAGGTGTGATTAGCCTCAAGACGCCTCAGCGGAAATGGGCCTCATCTTGCCTGGAGGGGAAAACCTCCTGGATTTTCTCGAGTTGCGGCAGGTGCTCTCGACTTATGACGGGGACCTCAGGGACCGCTCTGGGTGGACTCAGTAAAGGCCAGTCCACATGCGCGTTGCTCAGGGCCTCTCGGGATTCCTCTCCCGTCGATGCCGGGCCTACGACCTTGTGTGAATTTGGTGCCGGAACTTGAGGATTCCTCTCCAGTGCTGACATGGATCTTGGGGTACTTCTGGAGTCTCCCAGGGGAGTCAGTCGTAGTCTCGAGTGGGGGCATGCACGTGCGCTTTCCTCCAGAGCTGTAGCAGCAGTGTCACGCTTCCTTTCGCGTGGATCAAGGGATCTGTGGCTTTCCCTAGAGACTTTCCCACGAGGCTTTCCCACGGGGCTTTCCCACGAGGCTTTCCCACAGGGCTGTCCCACGTGCCACCGTGGTGTGAGTCGATCCTCGGCTAGAAAGTCAAGGCAGTGGCAGGGAAAACAGTTTTCCCTGGAATGGACTGAGACATCTGGGGGACTCTGCGAATGGTGGCACGACCCTTGAGTTCCTCTCGCCTTTCCTGTGGAGAGCGCCTCATCTTGAGATGCGACGGGAATGCCGGGAATTCATTACCCAACCACACAGGGAAAGGATCCCTCCTCTCGAGCTAGCGAGGCGGACACGGGGCTCCTCTGGATGTGAGCGGGAGCTCTTCGTGCTTCCTCTCGAGTGGAGACGGGTATGTCATGGAAATTCTTGAGTTGCAGCAAGGGTGTGAAGGACCCTTTGGAAGTTCCAGAGATTAGGTGTGATTAGCCTCGAGACGCCTCAGCGAAATGGGCCTCATCTCGCCTGGAGGGCAGAACCTCCTGGATTTTCTCGAGTTGCGGCAGGTGCTCTCGACTTACGACAGGGACCTCAGGGACCCGCTCTGGTGGCCTCAGGAAAGGCCAGTCCCCATGCGATTTGCTCGGGGCCACTCCGGGATTCCTCTCCCATCGATGCCGGGCCCTAAGACCTTGTGTGGAGTCGGTGTCGGAAACTGAGAATTCCCCTGCAGTGCTGACATCGCTCTTGGGGTACTTCTGAAGTCTCCCCAGGGGAGTGAGTCCTCGTCTCCAGTCGGGGTATGCACGTGCGCTTTCCTCCTGAGCTGTAGCAGCAGTGTCACGCTTCCCTTCCCGTGGATCATAGGATCTGTGGCTTTCCCTCGAGGCTTTCCCATGAGGCTTTCCCACGACGCTTTCCCACCAGGCTTTCCAACGAGGCTTTCCCCCAGTGATGTCCCACGTGCCACCGCGGTGTCAGTCGATCCTCGTTTGAAAGTCGAGGCAGTGCCGGGGAAACAGGCTTCCCTGGAATGGACTGAGACATCTGGGGGACTCTGGGAATGGTGACACGACCCTGGAGTTCCTCTCACCTTTCCTGTGGAGAGCGCCCCCTCTTGATATGTGACGGGAACGCCGGGAATTCTTTTCCGAACACGGCAGGGAAAGGATCCCTCCTGTCGAGCTAGGCAGGCGGAAACAGGGCTCCTCTGGATGTGGGCGGGACTCTCGTGCTTCCTCTCGAGTGGAGACGGGTATGTCAGGGAACTTCTTGAGTTGCAGCAAGGGTGTGAAGGGCCTTTGGAAGGTCCAGAGGTTAGGTGTGATTAGCCTCGAGTCGCCTCTGCGGAAATGGGGCTCATCTCGTCTGGAGGGAAGAACCTCCTGGATTTTCTCGAGTTGTGGCAGGTTCTCTCGACTTATGACGGGGACCTCAGGGACTCGCTCTGGTGGCCTCAGGAAGGCCAGTCCCCATGCGAGTGGCTCGGGGGCCTCTCGGGATTTCACTCCCATCGATGCCGGGGCCTAAGGCCTTGTGTGGAGTCGGTGCAGGAACCTGAGGATTCCTCTCCTTGCTGACATGGATCTTGGGTACTTCTGGAGTCTCCCCAGGGGAGTCAGTCCTCGTCTCGAGTGGGCGCATGCACATGCGCTTACCTCCCGAGCTGTAGCTGCAGTATCTCGCTTCCCTTCTTGTGGAGTAAGGGAACTGTGGCTTTCCCTCGAGTCTTTACCACGAGGCTTTCCCACGAGGCTTTCCCAAAGGGCTGTCCCACATGCCACCGTTGTGTGAGTCGATCCTCGGCTTGAGAGCCAAGGCAATGCAGGGAAAACAGGTTTCCGTGAAATGGACTGAGACATGTGGGGGACTCTGGGAATGGTGGCACCACCCTGGAGTTCCTCTCGCCTTTCCTGTGGAGAGCGACTCCTCTTGAGACGCTATGGGAACGCCGGGAATTCTTTCCCGACAACGCAGGGAAAGGATCCCTCCTCTCGAGCTAGGAGACGGAAACGGGGCTCCTCTGGATGTGGGCGGGACTCTCGTGCTTCCTCTCGAGTGGAGACGGGTATGTCGGGGAACTTCTTGAGTTGCAGCAAGGGTGTGAAGGACCCTTTGGAAGTTCCAGAGGTCAGGTGTGATAAGCCTCGGAGTCGCCTCTGCGGAAATGGGCCTCATCTCGCCTGGAGGGGAGAACCTCCTGGATTTTCTCGAGTTGCGGCAGGTGCTCTCGACTTACGACAGGGACCTCAGAGACCCGCTCTGGTGGCCTCAGGAAAGACCAGTCCTCATGCGAGTTACTCAGGGCCCTCTCGGGGTTCCTCTCCCGTCGATGCCAGGGCCTAAGACCTTGTGTGGTGTCGGTGCCGGAACCTGAGGATTCCTTTGCCAGTGCTGACAAGGATCTTGGGTACTTCTCCAGTCTCCCACGGGAGTCAGTCCTCATCTCGAGTGGGGGCATGCACGTGCGCTTTCCTCCCGAGCTGTAGCAGCAGTGTCACGCTTCCCTTCGCGTGGATCAAGGTATCTGCGGCTTTCCCTCGAGGCTTTCCCACGAGTCTTTTCCACGAGGCTTTCCCACGAGACTTTCCCAAAGGGCTGTCCCACGTGCCACCGTGTTGTGTGTCGATCCTAGGCTAGAAAGTTGAGGCAGTGCAGGAGAAACAGGTTTCCATGGAATGGACTGAGACATCTTGGGGCCTCTGGGAATGGGTGCACGAACCTGGAGTTCCTCTCGCCTTTCCTGTGGAGAGCGCCTCCTCTTGAGATAGAGACGGGAACTCCGGGAATACTTGACCGAGCACTCAGTGAAAGGATCCCTCCTCTCGAGTTAGGAGGCAGTAACGGGGCTCCTCTGGATGTGGGCGGGACTCTCGGGCTTCCTCTCGAGTGGAGACGGGTATGTGGGGGAGCTTCTTGAGTTGCAGCAAGGGTCGTGAAGGACCCTTTGTAAGTTCCATAGGTTAGGTGTGATTAGCCTCGAGACGCCTCAGCGGTAATGGGCCTCATCTCGCCTGGAGGGGAGAACCTCCTGGATTTTCTCGAGTTGCGGCAGGTGCCCTCGACTTACGACGGGGACCTCAGGGACCCGCTCTGGTGCCCTCAGGAAAGGCCAGGCCCCATGCGAGTTGCTCGGGGGCCTCTCGGGGGCCTCTAGGGTTTCCTCTCCCGTCGATGCTGGGGCCTAAAACCTTGTGTGGAGTCAGCGCCGGAACCTGAGAATTCCTCTCCAGTGCTGACATGTATCTTGGGGTACTTCTGGAGTCTCCCCATGGGAGTCAGTCCTTGTCTCGAGTGTGGGCATGCACGTCGCTTTCCTCCCGAGTTATAGCAGAAGTGTCACGCTTCCCTTCGCGTGGATCAAGGGATCAGGGGCTTTCCCTCGAGGCTTTCCCACGAGGCTTTCCCACAGGGCTGTCCCAAGTGCCACCGTGGTGTGAGTCGATCCTCGGCTTGAAAGTCGAGGCAGTGCAGGGAAAACAGTTTTCCCTGGAATGGACTGAGACATCCAGGGGACTCTGGGAATGGTGGCCCGACCCTGGAGTTCCTCTCGCCTTTCCTGTGGAGAGCACCTCTCTTGAGATGCAACGGGAACGCCGGGTATTCTTTCCCGACCACGCTGGGAAAGGATCCCTCCCCTCGAGCTAGGAGGCGGAAACGGGGCTCCTCTGGATGTGGGCGGGACTCTCGTGCTTCCTCTCGAGTGGAGTCGGGAATGTTGCAGAACTTCTTGAGTTGCAGCAAGGGTGTGAAGGACCCTTTGGAAGTTCCAGAGTTTAGGTGTGATTAGCCTCGAGACGCCTCAGCGGAAATGGGCCTCATCTCGCCTGGAGGGGAGAACCTCCTGGATTTTCTCGAGTTTAGGCAGGTGCTCTCAACTTACGACGGGAACCTCAGGGACCCGCTGTGGTGGCCTCAGGAAAGGCCTGTCCCATGCGAGTTGCTCGGGGGCCTCTGGGGATTCCTCTCCCGTCTATGCCGGGGCCTAAGATTTTGTGTGGAGTCGGTCCCGGAACTTGAGCATTCCTCTCCAGTGCTGAAATGGATCTTGGGGTACTTCTGTAGTCTCCCAGTGGAGTCAGTCCTCGTCCCGAGTGGGGGCATTCACATGCGCTTTCCTCCCGAGCTGTAGCAGCAGTGTCACGCTTCCCTTCCCGTGGATCAAGGGATCAGGGGCTTTCCCTCGAGGCTTTCCCACGAGGCTTTCCCACAGGGCTGTCCCACGTGCCACCGTGGTGTGAGTCGATCCTCGGCTTGAAAGTCGAGGCAGTGCTTGGAAAACAGGTTTCCCTGGAATGGACGGAGACATCTGGTTGGCTCTGGGATGGTGGCACGACCTTGGAGTTCCTCTCGCCTTTCCTGTGGAGAGCGCCTCCTCTTGAGATGTGTCGACGGGAACGCCGGGAATTCTTTCCCGAACACGCAGGGAAAGGATCCCTCCTCTCGAGCTAGGAGACGGAAACGGGGCTCCTCTGGATGAGGCCGGGACTCTCGTGGCTTCCTCTCGAGTGGAGACGGGAATGTCGGGGAACTTCTTGAGTTGCAACAAGGGTGTGAACGACCATTTGGAAGTTCCAGAGTTTAGGTGTGAATAGCCTCGAACGCCTCAGCGGAAATGGGCCCCATCTCGCCTGGAGGGGAGAACCTCCTGGATTTTCTCGACTTGCAGCAGGTGCTCTCGACTTACGACGGGGACCTCAGGGACCCGCTCTGGTGGCCTCATGAAATGCCAGTCCCCATGCTAGTTGCTCGGGGGCCTCTCGGGATTCCTCTCCCGTCGATGCTGGGGCCTAAGATCTTGTGTGGAGGGGGTGTCGGAACCTGAGGATTCCTCTCCAGTGCTGACATGTATCTTGGGGTAATTCTGGAGTCTCCCCTGGGGAGTCAGTCCTCGTCTCGAGTGGGGGGCATGCACGTGCGCTTTCCTCCCGAGCTGTAGCAGCAGTGTCGCGCTTCCCTTCGCGTGGATCAAGGGATCTGTGGCTTTCCTGCGAGGCTTTCCCACGAGGCTTTCCCACGAGTCTTTCCCACAGGGTTGTCCCTCGTGTCACCGTGGTGTGAGTCGATCCTCGGCTTGAAAGTCGAGGCAGTGCAGGGAAAACAGGTTTCCCTGGAATGGACTGAGACATCTGGGGGACTCTGTGAATGGTGGCACGACCCTGGAGTTCCTCTCGCCTTTCCTGTGGAGAGTGACTCCTCTTGAGATGCGTCGGGAACGCCGGGAATTCTTTCCCAAACACGCAGGGAAAGGATCCCTACTCTCGAGCTAGGAGGCGGAAACGGGGCTCCTCTGGATGTGGCGGGCCTCTCATGCTTCCTCTCGAGTGGAGACGGGTATGTGGGGGAATTTCTTGAGTTGCAGCAATGGTGTGAAGGACCCATAGGAAGTTCCAGAGGTTAGGTGTGATTAGCCTCGAGACGCTTCAGCGGAAATGGGCCTCATCTCGCCTGGAGGGGAGAACCTCCTGGATTTTCTCGAGTTGCGGCAGGTGCTCTCGACTTACGACGGGGACCTCAGGAACCCGCTCTGGTGGCCTCAGGAAAGGCCAGTCCCCATGCGAGATGCTCGGTGGTCTCTCGGGATTCCTCTCCGTCGATTCCCGGGCCTAAGACCTTGTGTGGAGTCATTGCTGGAACCTGAGGATTCCTCTCCAGTGCTGACATGGAGTTTGGGGGTATTCTGGAGTCTCCCAGTGGGGTCAGATCTCGTCTCGTGTGGGGGCATGCACGTGCGCTTTCCTCCCGAGCTGTAGCAGCATTTTCACGCTTCCCTTCGAGTGGATCAAGGCATCTGTGGATTTCCCTCGAGGCTTTCCCACGAGGTTTTCCCACGAGGCTTTCTCACAGGGCTGTCCCACGTGCCCCCGAGGTGTGAGTCGATCCTCGGCTTGAAAGTCGAGGCAGTGCAGGGAAAACAGATTTCCCTGGAATGGACTGAGACATCTGGGGGATTCTGGGAATGGTGGCACGACCCTGGAGTTCCTCTCGCCTTTCCTGTGGAGAGCGCCCCCTCTTGAGCTGCGATGGGAAGGCCAGGATTTCTTTCCCGAACACGCAGGGAAAGGAACCCTCCTCTCGAGCTAGGAGGCGGAAACGGTCTCCTCTGGGATATGGGCGGGACTCTCGTGCTTCCTCTCGAGTGGAGACGGTATGTCGGGGAACTTCTTCAGTTGTAGCAAGGGTGTGAAGGACCCTCTGGAAGTTCCAGAGGTTAGGTGTGATTAGCCTCGAGACGCCTCAGCGGAAATGGGCCTCATCTCGCCTGGAGGGAGAACCTCCTGGATTTTCTCGAGTTGCGGCAGGTGCTCTCGACTTACGACGGGGACCTCAGGGACCGCTCTGGTGGCCTCAGCAAAGGCCAGTCCGCATGCGAGTTGCTCGGGGGCCTCTCGGGATTCCTCTCCCTTCGATGCTGGGGCCTAAGACTGCCAGGAGCCAGTGTGAGGAGCCCGCCGTGACAAGGTTATGAGGAAGGAAGCTGACATACGCAAGGCGTGCTCAGACTTCAGGGACCTCTCTGGAAATTTTTAAGCATGTACCCCAACAAAAATCTGCCGGTTTTTGTGCTCTGCTTTTTCTCTCTTCTGACCTTTTCTGGAAAAAGTCAATTCAGGGCGTTAGTCTTCTGCATTTGAAAGAGTGTTTCAATCCAAAAACCCTCTGATGGCTTTCTAGCCTGCCTGTAGAACTCGTACAGCTGCGCTTGGTGATTGTTTGAGGCCTCCTGACCGCAGGAGGCACAGGAAGCTTAAAACATCCTAGGAATGCAGGAGCTTCCGAGGAGTCAAAATCTTTAGAATAGGACTGATTAAAAGTTTCATTTTTTGGGTCAATGCTTGCTGCCAAATTTTCATATCCTTTATTTTTAGATATAGTTGGGTATATAGAAAAACAAGTAGTAGACCTGGTATTAGCAACATAAGATCTTTGAGTTAAGTACCTTCTTTGTTATAACCCACTGCACCTTTGTTCTATAGAGATGTAACTTTAATGCTTTAAGGAGATGCACATTAAAGAAAAACACTTCAGGGGAAACAAAATTAACATTAATTAAGGAAGAGAGCCAAAAAGTGTTAACAAGCCTCTTGGCCAGAAGATAATGTAAATCACCTGAGACCTTTTGTATACAAAATGATATACAGAAAGAATCTGGGTTGCGAGCACTACATAATTTTGTGTTATCCATTGATCTCCATGTTTTATCAAAAGTATAAAAGGCCTTCTGAACAATGAATGAGGAGGCCAGGGGCCGGGGCCAGTTTCTCGGACCAGCTCTCGAACTAGTCTCTCAGCCTGGTTTCTTGGGACTCTGGCTCCCCCCGTGTCTTTCTCTCTCTTTCTTCTTCTCTACCTTTCCTTCTCTCTGCTCTTTACTATAACTTCAGGCTGAATCTCCACCTGGAGTGCGGAGGCTCGCCAGGTCTACTTACTTGCCCTGGCTGTTAAGACCCGCACGAAAGGGAGCTTAAGGCGAGGCACCCTTAGATATTCAAGCGGGCGCCGGTGGCCCAACGTAGGTGGTGCAAATTCCTTGTCCTGAATTTTATTGGCCTTCCGCGTAAACTAAGCTATTCAGCCCTCTTCCTCCACTTAATCTTCTTACTACACTATAGTTTCCTAATCTAATCTTACATTAATAAATAAACAAGTCTTTCCACGCCAACGCCGGCCACCCTTCGAATTCCCTGGATCCACCGGGGCTGGACCCCGGCATAAGACCTTGTGTGGAGTCGGGTGCGGAACCTGAGGATTCCTCTCCAGGGCTGACATGGATCTTGGGGTACTTCTGGAGTCTCCCCAAGGGAGTCAGTCCTCGTCTCGCTTGGGGGCATGCACGTGCGCTTTTCTCCCCAGCTCTAGCAGCAGTGTCACGCTTCCCGTCGAGTGGATCAAAGGATCTGTGGCTTTCCCTCGAGGCTTTCCCACGAGGCTTTCCCACGTGGCTTTCCCACAGGGCTGTCCCACGTGCCACCGTGGTGTGAGTCGATCCTCGGCTTGAAAGTCGAGGCAGTGCAGGGAATAAAGGTTTCCCTAAATGGACTGAGACATCTGGGGACTCTGGGAATGGTGGCACGACCCTGGAGTTCCTCTCGCCTTTCCTCTGGAGAGCGCCTCTTCTTGAGATGCGACGGGAACACCGGGAATTCTTTCCCGACCACGCAGGGAAAGATCCCTCCTCTCCAACTAGGAGGCGGAAACAGCGCTCCTCTGGATGAGGGAGGGACTCTCGTGATTCCTCTCGAGTGGAGACGGTTATGTCGGGAACTTCTTGAGTTGCAGCAAGGGTGTGAAGGACCCTTTGGAAGTTCCAGAGGTTAGGTGTGATTAGCCTCGAGACGCCTCCGCGGAAATTGGCCTAATCTCGCCTGAAGGGAGAACCTCCTGGATTTTCTCCAGTTGCGGCAGGTGCTCTCGGCTTATGACGGGGACCTCAGGGACCGCTCTGGTGGCCTCAGGAAAGGCCAGTCCCCAGCGAGTTGGTCGGGGGCATCTCAGGATTCCTCTCCTGTCGATGCCGGGCCCTAAGACCTTGTGTGGAGTCGGTGCCGGAACCTGAGGATTCCTCTCCGGTGCTGACATGGATCTTGGGGTACTTCTGGTGTCTCGCCAGGGGAGTCAGTCCTCGTCTCGAGTGGGGGTTGCACTTGCGCTTTCCTCCCGAGCTGTAGCAGCAATGTCACGCTTCCCTTCGCTTGGATCAAGGGATCTGTGGCTTTCCCTTGAGGCTTTCCCACGAGGCTTTCCACAAGGCTTTCCCACAGGGTTGTCCCACGAGCCACCGTGGTGTGAGTCGATCCTCGGCTTGAAAGTCGAGGCAGTGCAGGGAAAACAGGTATCCCTGGAATGGACTGAGACATCTGGGGGACTCTGGGAATGGTGGCACGACCCTGGAGTTCCTCTCGCCTTTCCTGTGGAAAGCGCCTCCTCTTGAGATGCGTCGGGAACGCCGGGAATTCTTTCCCAACAAGCAGGGAAAGGATCCTCCTCTCGAGCTAGGAGGCGGAAATGGGGCTCCTCTGGATGTGGGCGGGACTATCGTGCTTCCTCTCTTGTGGAGACGGGTATGTCGGGGAACTTCCTGAGTTGCAGCAAGGGTGTGAAGGACCCTTTGGAAGTTCCAGAGGTTAGGTGTGATTAGCCTCGAGATGCCTCAGCGGAAATGGGCCTCATTTCGCCTGGAGGGGAGAACCTCCTGTATTTTCTCGAGTTGCGACAGTTGCTCTCGACTTACGACGGGGACCTCAGGGACCCGCTCTGGTGGCCTCAGGAAAGGCCAGTCCCCATGCGAATTGCTCGTGGTCTCTCAGGATTTCTCTCCGTCGATGCCGGGGCCTAAGATCTTGTGTAGAATCGGTGCCGTAACCTGAGCATTCCTCTCCACTGCTGACATGGATCTTGGGGGTACTTCTGGAGTCTGCCCAAGGGAGTCAGTCCTCGTCTCGAGAGGGGGCATGCACGTGCGCTTTCCTCCAAGCTGTAGCAGAAGTGTCGCGCTTCCCTTCGCGTGGATAAAGGGATCTGTGGCTTTCCCTCGAGGCTTTCCCACAGGGCTGTCCCACGTGCCACCGTGGTGTGACTCGATCCTTGGCTTGAAAGTCCAGGCAGTGCAGGGAAAACAGGTTTCCCTGGAATGGACTGAGATATCTGGGGGACTCTGGGAATGGTGGCACGACCCTGGAGTTCTCTCGCCTTTCCTGTGGAGAGCGCCTCCTCTTGAGATGCGATGGGAAACACGGGAATTCTTTCCCGACCACGCAGGGAAAGGATCCGTCCTTTCGAGCTAGGAGCAGAAACAGGGCTCCTCTGGAAGTGGGCGGACTCCGTGCTTCCTCTCGAGTGGAGACGGGTATGTCGGGGAAGTTCTTGAGTTGAAGCAAGGGTGTGAAGGACCCTTTGGAAGTTCCAGATGTTAGATGTGATTAGCCTCAAGA
>NW_017218146.1:0-12077 GCF_001704415.2 Capra hircus | reverse complement strand
GCAGGGGTAAGGATCCCTCTCTCCATGCTGGGAGCCGGAAACGGGCTCTCTGGATGAGGGCGGGACTCTCGTGATCTTCTCTCAGTGGAGAGGTGTCGGGCACTTCTTGAGCTGCAGCAAGGGTGTGAAAGACCTTTCTAAGGTTCCACGAGGCTGATGGCTGGTGATTAGCCTGCGAAGATGACTTCAGCGGAAAATGGGCGCGCTCATCTCGCTGGAGGGAGAACCTCCTGGAGTGTCTGAGTTGGCGGCAGGTGGCTCTGACTTACGTAGGGGACCTCACGGACGCGTATGGTGGTTCCAGAAAGCAGTCCCCCGAGTTGCTCGAGGCCCCGGATTCCTCTCGCCCGCGATGCAGATAGAGACTGCCGGGCGGAGCCAGTGTGAGGAAGCCGGCCGTGACAGAGGTTATGAGGAAGGAAGCTGACCATACGCCAGGCGTGCTCCGAGACCTATCAGGGCCCACCTCTGGAAATATTTGAGGCAGTTACACAAAAGATCTAGCCGGTTTTTTGCTGCTCTGCTTTTTACTCTTCCTGACGCCTTCTTCTGGAAAAGTCAATTCAGAGGGTTCGTTTCTGCTATTTGAAAGAGTGTATTTCAATCCATCAAACCCTCTGATTGGCTTTCTAGGCCTTGCTGTAGTCGTAACAGCTGCGCTGTATTGTTGTGAGGGCTCCTGACCGTTCGAGGAGGCCGGAAGCTTAGAAACATTATCCTAGGAAAGTGCAGGAGGCTTCTGAGGAGATCAATCTTTAGATAGGACTGATTAAAAGTTTTCATTTTGGGTCAATGCTTGCTGCCAAATTTTCATATCCTTCTATTTTTAGATATAGTTTGTATGTTGAAATATAAGTCTAGTTAGACCTGGTATTAGCAACGATTAGATCTTTGAGTTAAGTACCTCTTTGGTTATAACCGCACTGCACCTTTGTTTCTATAGAGATGGTAAAAATAATAGTGCTTTGTAAGGAGAGCAGATTAAAGAAAAAACCTGTCAGGGAAACAAAATTAACATTCATCTAAGGAAGAGAGCCAAAAAGTGTTGACAATGCCTCTTGGCCAGAAGATAATGTAATTAACCTGAGACCGTTTTGTATAGCAAATGTGATATACAGAAGATCTGGTTGTTGAGAACACTACATAATTTTGTGTTATCCATTGATCTCCATGTACTATCAAAAGTATAAAAGACCTTCTGATCAAATAAAGAGGAGGCCAGGGACCGGGGGCCAGTTTCTCGGACCAGCTTCTCGAACTAGTCTCTCAGCCTGGTTTCTTGGGACTCTGGCTCCCCTGTGTCTTTCTCTCTTTCTTCTTCTCTACCTTTCCTTCTCTCTGCTCTTTACTATAACTTCAGGCTGAATCTCCACCTGGAGTGCGGAGGCTCGCCAGGTCTACTTACTTGGCCTGGCTGTTAAGACGCACGAAAGGGAGCTTAAGGCGAGGCACCCTTAGATATTCAAGCGGGCGCCGGTGGCCCAAAGTAGGTGGTGCAAATTCCTTGTCTGGAATTTTATTGGCCGTCCGCGTAAACCAAGCTATTCAGCACTCTTCCTCCACTTAATCTTCTTACTACACTATAGTTTCCCTAATGTAATCTTACATTAATAAATAAAAAAGGCTTTCCACGCCAACGCGTCCACCCTTCGAATTCCCTGGATCCACCGGGCTGGACCCCGGCATAAGACTTTGTGTGGAGTCGGTGCCGGAACCTGAGGATTCCTCTCCAGTGCTGACATGGATCTTGGGGTACTTCTGGAGTCTCCCCAGGGGAGTCAGTCCTCGTCTCGAGTGGGGGCATGCACGTGCGCTTTCCTCCGAGCTGTAGTAGCAGTGTCACGCTTCCCTTCGCGAGGATCAAGGGATCTGTGGCTTTCCCACGAGGCTTTCCCACAGGGCTGTCCCATATGCCACCGTGGTGTGAGTCGATCCTCGGCTTGAAAGTCGAGGCAGCGCAGGGAAAACAGGTTTCCCTGGAATGGACTGAGACATCTTGGGGACTCTGGGAATGGGGCCTGATCCTGGAGTTCTTCTCGCCTTTCCTGTGGAGAGCGCCTCCTCTTGAGATGCAACGGGAACGCTAGGAATTCTTTCCCGACCACGCAGGGAAAGGATCCCCTCCTCTCGAGCTAGCAGGCGGAAACGGGGCCACTCTGGATATGGGCGGGACTCTCCGATTCCTCTAGAGTGGAGACGGGTATGTCGGGGAACTTCTTGAGTTGCAGCAAGGGTGTGAAAGACCCTTTGGAAGTTCCAGAGTTTTAAGTGTGATTACCCCCTACTTGCCTCAGCGGAAATGGGCATCATCTCGTCTGGAGGGGAGAACCTCCTGGATTTCTCGAGTTGCGGCAGGTGCTCTCGACTTACGAAGGGGCCTCAGGGATCGTTCTGGTGGCCTCAGGAAAGGCCAGTCCCATGGGAGTTGCTCGGGGCCTCTCGGGATTCCTCTTCCGTCGATCCTGGGGCCTAAGACCTTGTGTGGACTCAGTGCGGAACCTGAGGATTCCTCTCCAGTGCAGACATGGATCTTGGGGGTACTTCTGGATTCTCCCCAGGGCAGTCAGTCCTCGTCTCGTGTAGGGGCATGGACGTGCGCTTTCCTCCCGAGCTGTAGCAGCAGTGTCGCACTTCCCTTCACGTGGATCAAGGGATCTGTGTCTTTCCCTCGAGGCTTTCCCACGAGGCTTTCCCACGAGGTTTCCCTCGAGGCTTTCCCAAGAGGCTTTCCCACGAGGCTTTTCCACAGGGCTGTCCCACCTGTCACCATGTTGTGAGTCGATCTCGGCTTGAAAGTCGAGGCAGTGCAGGGAAAACAGATTTCCCTGGAATGGACTGAGACATCTGGGGGACTCTGGGAATGGTGGCACGACCCTGGAGTTCCTCTCGCCTTTCTTGTACAGAGAGCCTCCTCTTAAGATGGGTCGGGAATGCCGGGAATTCTTTCCCGACCACGAAGGGAAAGGATCCCCTCCTCTCGAGCTAGCAGGCGGAAACGGGGCCCCTCTGGATGTGGGCGGGACTCTCGTGCTTCCTCTCGAGTGGAGACAGTATGTCGGGGAACTTCTTGAGTTGCAGAAAGGGTGTGAAGAACCTTTGGAAGTTCCAGAGGTTAGGTGAATATCCTGGAGACGCCTCAGCGGAAATGGGCCTCATCTCGCCTGGAGGGGGAGACCTCCTGGATTTTCTCGATTTGCGGCAGGTGCTCTCGACTTACGACGGGGACCTCAGGGACCCGCTCTGGTGGCCTCAGGAAACCCAGTGCACATGCGAGTTGCTCGGGGCCTCTCGGGATTCCTCTCACTTCGATGCTGGGCCTAAGCCTTGTGTGGAGTCGGTGCTTGAACCTGACTGTTCCTCTCCCTGCTGACATGGATCTTGGGGTACTTCTGCAGTCTCCCCAGGGGAGTCAGTCCCCGTCTCGAGTGGGGGCATGCACGTGCGCTTTCCTCCCGAGCCGTAGCAGCATTGTCATGCTTCCTACGCGTGATCAAGGGATCTGTGGCTTCCCCTCGAGGCTTTCGCACGAGGCTTTCCCACAGGGCTGTCCCACGTGCCACCGTGGTGTGAGTCGATCCTCGGCTTGAAAGTCGAGGCAGTGCACGGAAAACAGTTTTCCCCGGAATGGACTGAGACATCCAGGGTACTCTGGGAATGGTGGCACGACCCTGGAGTCCTCTCGCCTATCCTGTGGAGAGCGCCTCCTGTTGAGATGCAACGGAAACGCCGGGAATTCTTTCCCCGACCACGCTGGGAAAGGATCCCTCCTCTCGAGCTAGGAGGTAGAAACGGGGCTCTCCTTTGGATGTGGGCGGAACTCTCGTGCTTCCTCTCTAGTGGAGACGGGTATGTCTGGGAACTTCTTGAGTTGCAGCAAGGGTGTGAAGGACCCTTTGGAAGTTCCAGATATTAGATGTGATTAGCCTCGAGACGCCTCAGCGGAAATGGGCCTCATCTCGCTGGAGGGGAGAACGTCCTGGATTTTCTCGAGTTGCGTCAGGTGCTCTCGACTTACGACGGGGACCTCAGGGACCCGCTGTGGTGGCCTCAGGAAAGGCCAGTCCCCATGCGAGATGGGGGCCTCTCGGGATTCCTGTCCCGTCGATGCCGGGTCCTAAGACCTTGTGTGGAGTCGGTGCAGGAACCTGAGGATTCCTCTCCAGTGCTGACATGGATCTTGGGCTACTACTGGAGTCTCCCCAGGGGAGTCAGTCCTCGTCTCGAGTGGGGGCATGCACGTGCGCTTTTCCTCCCGAGCTGTAGCAGCAGTGTCACGCTTCCTTTCGCGTGGATCAAAGGATCTGTGGCTTTCGCTCGAGGTTTTCCCACGAGGCTTTCCCACGTGGCTTTCCCACAGGGCTGTCCAACGTGCCATGGCGGTGTCAGTCGATCCTCGCTTGAAAGTCGAGGCAGTGCAGGGAAAACAGGTTTCCCTGGAATGGACTGAGACATCTGGGGGACTCTGGAATGGGGCCTGATCCTGGAGTTCCTCTCGCCTTTCCTGTGGAGAGCGCCTCCTCTTGAGATGAGACGGGAACGCCGGGAATTTTTCCCCACCACGCAGGGAAAGGATACCTCCTCTCGAGCTAGCAGGCGGAAACGGGGCCACTCTGGATATGGGCGGGACGCTCGGGTTCCTCTTGAGTGGAGACGGGTATGTCGAGGAACTTCTTGAGTTGCAGCAAGGGTGTGAAGGACCCTTTGGAAGTTCCAGGGTTTAAGTGTGATTACCGCCTAGTTGCCTCAGAGGAAATGGGCCTCATCTAGCCTAGAGGGGAGAACCTCCTGGATTTTCTCGAGTTGCGGCAGGTGCTCTCGACTTACGACGAGGGCCTCAGGGACCCGCTCTGGTGGCCTCAGGAAAGGCCAGTCCCCATGCGAGTTGCTCGGGGCCTCTCGGGATTCCTCTCCGTCGATGCCGGGGCCTAAGACCTTGTGTGGACTCAGTGCCGGAACCTGAGGATTCCTCTCCAGTGCCGACATGGATCTTGGGGTTCTTCTGGAGTCTCCCCAGGGGAGTCAGTCCTCGTCTCGAGAGGGGGCATGCACGTGCGATTTCCTCCGGAGCTGTAGCAGCAGTGTTTCGCTTCCTTCGCGTGGATCAATGGGTTTGTGGCTTTCCCTCGAGGCTTTCCCGAGGCTTTCCCACGAGGCTTTCCCACAGGGCTGTCCACGTGCCACCGTGGTGTGAGTTGATCCTCGGCTTGAAAGTCGACGCAGTGCAGGGAAAACAGGTTTCCGTGAAATGGACTGAGACATCTGGGGGACTCTGGGAATGGTGGCACGACCCTGGAGTTCCTCTCGCCTTTCCTGAGGAGAGCGCCTCCTCTTGAGATGTGACGGGAACACCGGGTATTCTATCCGACCACGCAGTGAAAGGATCCTCCTCTCGAGCAAGGAGGCGGAAACGGGGCTCCTCTGGGTTGCGGGTGGATTCTCGTGCTTCCTCTCGAGTGGAGACGGGTATGTCGGGGAACTTCTTGAGTTGCAGCAAGGGTGTGAAGGGCCCTTTGGAAGTTCCAGAGGTAAGGTGTGATTAGCCTCGAGATACCTCAGCGGAAATGGGCCTCATCTCGCCTGGAGGGAGAACCTCCTGGATTTTCTCGAATTGTGGCAGGTGCTCTCGACTTACGATTGGGACCTCAGGGACCCGCTCTGGTGGCCTCAGGAAAGGCCAGTCCCCATGCGAGTTGCTCGGGGGACTCTCGGATTCCATTCCGTAGATGCCGGGCCTAAGTCATTTGTGGAGTCGGTGCCGGAACCTGAGGATACCTCTCCAGGCCAGACATGGATCTTGGGGTACTTCTGGAGTCTCCCCAGGGGGGTCAGTGCTCGTCTCGAGTGGAGGCATGCACGTGCGCTTTCCTCCCGAGCTGTAGCAGCAGTGTCACGCTTCCCTTCGCGTGGATCAAGGCATCTGTGGCTTTCCCTCGGGGATTTCCCACGAGGCTTTCCCACGAGGCTTTCCCACAGGGCTGTCCAACGTGCCACTTGGTGAGAGTCGATCCTCGCTTGAAATTCGAGGCAGTGCAGGGAAAACAGTTTTTTCCTGGAATGGACTGAAATATCTGGGGGACTCTGGGAATGGTGGCACGACCCTGGAGTTCCTCTCGCCTCTCCTGTGGAGAGCGCCTCCTCTTGAGATGCGACGGGAACGCGGAAATTCTTTCCCGACCACGAGGGAAATGATACCTCCTCTCGAGCTAGGAGGCGGAAAAGGGGCTCCTCTGGATGTGGGCGGGACTCTCGTGCTTCCTCTCGAGTGGAGACGGGTATGTCGGGGACCTTCTTGAGTTGCAGCAAGGGTGTGAAGGACCCTTTGGAAGTTCCAGAGGTCTGGTGTGATAAGGCTCGAGTCGCCTCTGCGGGAAATGGGCCTCATCTCGCCTGGAGGGGAGAACCTCCTGGATTTTCTCGAGTTGTGGCAGGTGCTCTCGACTTATGACAGGGACCTCAGAGACCCGCTCTGGTGGCCTCAGGAAAGACCAGTCCCCATGCGAGTTACTCAGGGCCCTCTCGGGGTTCCTCTCCCGTCGATGCCAGGGCCTAAGACCTTGTGTGGTGTCGGTGCCGGAAACCTGAGGATTACTTTGCAGTGCTGACAAGGATCTTGGGGTACTTCTCCAGTCTCCCGACGGGAGTCAGTCCTCATCTCGAGTGGGGCCATGCACGTGCGCTTTCCTCCCGAGCTGTAGCAGCAGTGTCACGCTTCCCTTCGGGTGGTTCAAGGTATCTGCGGCTTTCCCCTCGAGGCTTTCCCACGAGTCTTTTCCGAGGCTTTCCCACGAGACTTTCCCACGTGCCACACTGTCCCACGTGCCACCGTGTTGTGTGTCGATCCTAGGCTAGAAAGTTGAGGCAGTGCAGGAGAAACAGGTTTCCCTGGAATGGACTGAGACATCTGGGGGCCTCTGGGAATGGGTGCACGAATCTGGAGTTCCTCTCGCCTTTCCTGTGGAGAGGGCCTCCTCTTGAGATGAGACGGGAACTCCGGAATACTTGACCGACCACAGTGAAAGGATCCCTCCTATCGAGCTAGGAGGCAGTAACGGGGCTCCTCTGGATGTGGGCGGGACTCGGGCTTCCTCTCGAGTGGAGACGGGTATGTGGGGGAGCTTCTTGAGTTGCAGCAAGGGCGTGAAGGACCCTTTGTAAGTTCCATAGGTTAGGTGTGATTAGCCTCGAGACGCCTCAGCGGTAATGGCCTCATCTCGCCTGGAAGGTAGAACCTCCTGGATTTTCTCGAGTTGCGGCAGGTGACCTCGACTTACGACGGGAACCTCAGGGACCGCTCTGGTGCCCTCAGGAAAGGCCAGGCCCATGCGAGTTGCTCGGGGCCTCTCGGGATTCCTCTCCCGTCGATGCCAGGGCCTACGACCTTGTGTGAATTCGGGCCGGAACTTGAGGATTCCTCTCCAGTGCTGACATGGATCTTGGGGTACTTCTGGAGTCTCCCCAGGGGAGTCAGTCGTAGTCTCGAGTGGGGGCATGCACGTGCGATTTCCTCCAGAGCTGTAGCAGCAGTGTCACGCTTCCCTTCGCGTGGATCAAGGGATCTGTGGCTTTCCCTAGAGACTTCCCACGAGGCTTTCTTTTCCCACGAGGCTTTCCCACAGGGCTGTCCCACGTGCCACCGTGGTGTGAGTCGATCCTCGGCTAGAAAGTCAAGGCAGTGCAGGGAAAACAGGTTTTCCTGGAATGGACTGAGACATCTGGGGGACTCTGCGAATGGTGGCACGACCCTTGAGTTCCTCTCGCCTTTCCTGTGGAGAGCGCCTCATCTTGAGATGCGACGGGAAAGCCGGGAATTCATTACAACCACACAGGGAAAGGATCCCTCCTCTCGAGCTACGAGGCGGACACGGGGCTCCTCTGGATGTGAGCGGAGCTCTTGTGCTTCCTCTCTAGTGGAGACGGGTATGTCATGGAAATTCTTGAGTTGCAGCAAGGGTGTGAAGGACCCTTTGGAAGTTCAGAGATTAGGTGTGATTAGCCTCGAGACGCCTCAGCGAAATGGGCCTCATCTCGCCTGGAGGGCAGAACCTCCTGGATTTTCTCGAGTTGCGCCAGGTGCTCTCGACTTACGACAGGGACCTCAGGGACCGCTCTGGTGGCCTCAGGAAAGGCCAGTCCCCATGCGATTTGCTCGGGGGCCGCTCGGGATTCCTCTCCCATCGATGCCGGGCCTAAGACCTTGTGTGGAGTCGGTGTCGGAAACTGAGAATTCCTCTGCAGTGCTGACATCGCTCTTTGGGGTACTTCTGAAGTCTCCCAGGGGAGTGAGTCCTCGTCTCCAGTCGAGGTATGCACGTGCGCTTTCCTCCGAGCTGTAGCAGCAGTGTCATGCTTCCCTTCCCGTGGATCATAGGATCTGTGCTTTCCCTCGAGGCTTTCCCATGAGGCTTTCCCACGACGCTTTCCCACGGCTTTCGAGGCCTTCCCACAGGGCTGTGCCACGTGCCACCCGTGGTGTGAGTCGATCCTCGCTTGAAAGTCGAGGCAGTGCAGGGAAAACAGGTTTCCTGGAATGGAATGAGACATCCGGGGGACTCTGGAATGGTGGCACGACCTGCAGTTCCTCTCCCCTTTCCTTTGGAGAGCGCCTCCTCTTGAGATGCGATGGGAATGCCGGAATTCTTTCCGACCAAGTAGGGAAAGGATCCCTCATCTCGAGCTACGAGCCGGAAACGGAGCTCCTCTGGATGTGGCCGGGACCCTCGTGCTTCCTCTTGAGTGGAGACGGGTATGTCGGGAACTTCTTGAGTTGCAGCATGACTGTGAAGACTCTTTAAAAGTTCCAGAGTTCACGTGTGATTAGCCTCGAGACACATCAGTGGAAACGGGCCTCATCTCACCTGCAGGGAGAACCTCCTGTATTTTACCGAGTTGCGGCAGGTGCTCTCGACTTACGACGGGGACCTCATGGACCCGCTCTGGTAACCTCAGGAAAGGCCAGTCCCCATGTGAGTTGCTAGAGGTCCTGTCGCTATTCCTCTCCCGTCGATGCCAGGGCCTAAGACCTTGTGTGGAGTCGGGGCCGGAACCTGAGGATTCCTCTCCAGGGCTGACATGCATCTTGGGGTATTTCTGGAGTCTCCCCAGGGGAGTCAGTTCTCGTCTCGAGTAGGGGCATGCACGTGCTTTCCTCCCGTGCTGTAGCAGCAGTGTCACGCTTCCCGTCGCGTGGATTAAGGGATCTGTGGCTTTCCCTCGAGGCTTTCCCACGAGGCTTTCCCACAGGGTTGTCACACGTGCCACCAGGTGTGAGTCGATCCTCAGCGTGAAAGTCGAAGCAGTGCAGGGAAAACAGGATCCTCTGGAATGGACTGAGACATCTGGGGGACTCTTGGAATGGTGGCACGACCCATGAGTTCCTCTCGCCTTTCCTGTGCAGCGCGCCTCCTCTTGAGATGCGTCGAAACGTCGGGAATTCTTTCCCGAGGAAGCAGGGAAGGATCCCTCATCTCGAGCTTGGAGGAGGAAACGGAGCTCCTCTGGCGGTTGCCCGGACCCTCGTGATTCCTCTGGAGTGGAGACGGGTATGTCGGGAACTTCTTGAGTTTTAAGGGTGTTTAGGACACTTTGGAAGTTCCAGAGTTTAGTTGTTTAGACCCCGCAGAGAAATGGGCCTCATCTCGACTGGAGCAGAGAACCTCCTGGATTTTCTCGAGTTGCGGCAGGTACTCTCGACATACGACCGTGACCTCAGGGACAGTGTAGCAGATGTGTCACGCTTCCCGTCGCGGGGATCAAGGGATCTGTGGCTTTCCCTCGAGGCTTTCTCACAGGGCTGTCCCACATGCCACCATGGTGTGAGTGGATCCTCGGCGTGAAAGTCGAGGCAGTGCTGGGAAAACGGGTTCCTCTGAAATGGACTGAGACATCTGGGGGACTCTTGAAATGGTGGCACGACCCTGGAGTTCCTCTTGCCTTTCCTATTGAGAACCCTTGCTCTTGAGATGCCATGGGAACGCCGAAAAATCTTTCCTGACTAAGCAGGATAGGATCCTTCATCTCGGAAACGGGGTTCCTCTGAATGTGGGCGGGACCCGTGCTTCCTCTCGTGTGGAGACGGGTATGTCGGGGAACTTCTTGAGTTGCAGCAAGGACCCTTTTTAATTTCCAGAGGTTAGGTGATGATCCAGACACCTCAGAGGAAATGGGCCTCATCCCGCCTGGAGGGGAGAACCTCCTGGATTTTACCCAGTTGCGGCAGGTGCTCTCGAGTTACGACGGGTCCTCAGGGACCCGCTCTGGTGGCCTCAGGAAAGGCCAGTCCCCATGCGAGTTACCAGGGGGCCTTTAGGGATTCCTCTCCCATCGATGCCGGTGCCTAAGACCTTGTGTGGAGTCGGGGCCAGACCCTGAGGATGCCTCTCCAGTGCTGACATGAATCTTTCCGTACTTCTGGAGTCTCACCAGGGGAGTCTAAACATGGGTAAAATCCAGGAGGTTCTCCCCTCCAGGCGGGATGAGGCCCATTTCCTCTGAGGTGTCTGGAGGCTCATCACACCTAACCTCTGGAAATTAAAAAGGGTCCTTGCTGCAACTCAAGAAGTTCCCCGACATACCCGTCTCCACACGAGAGGAAGCACGAGGGTCCCGCCCACATTCAGAGGAACCCCGTTTCCGAGATGAAGGATCCTATCCTGCTTAGTCAGGAAAGATTTTTCGGCGTTCCCATGGCATCTCAAGAGCAAGGGTTCTCAATAGGAAAGGCAAGAGGAACTCCAGGGTCGTGCCACCATTTCAAGAGTCCCCCAGATGTCTCAGTCCATTTCAGAGGAACCCGTTTTCCCAGCACTGCCTCACTTTCACGCCGAGGATCCACTCACACCATGGTGGCATGTGGACAGCCCTGTGAGAAAGCCTCGAGGGAAAGCCACAGATCCCTTGATCCCCGCGACGGGAAGCGTGACACATCTGCTACACTGTCCCTGAGGTCACGGTCGTATGTCGAGAGTACCTGCCGCAACTCGAGAAAATCCAGGAGGTTCTCTGCTCCAGTCGAGATGAGGCCCATTTTCTCTGCGGCGTCTCGAGAGTAATCACAACTAAACTCTGGAACTTCCAAAGTGTCCTAAACACCCTTGCTAAAACTCAAGAAGTTCCCCGACATACCCGTCTCCACTCCAGAGGAAACGAGGGTCCGGCAACCGCCAGAGGAGCTCCGTTTCCTCCTCCAAGCTCGAGATGAGGGATCCTTCCCTGCTTCCTCGGGAAAGAATTCCCGACGTTTCGACGCATCTCAAGAGGAGGCGCGCTGCACAGGAAAGGCGAGAGGAACTCATGGGTCGTGCCACCATTCCAAGAGTCCCCCAGATGTCTCAGTCCATTCCAGAGGATCCTGTTTTCCCTGCACTGCTTCGACTTTCACGCTGAGGATCGACTCACACCTGGTGGCACGTGTGACAACCCTGTGGGAAAGCCTCGTGGGAAAGCCTCGAGGGAAAGCCACAGATCCCTTAATCCACGCGACGGGAAGCGTGACACTGCTGCTACAGCACGGGAGGAAAGCGCACGTGCATGCCCCTACTCGAGACGAGAACTGACTCCCCTGGGGAGACTCCAGAAATACCCCAAGATGCATGTCAGCCCTGGAGAGGAATCCTCAGGTTCCGGCCCCGACTCCACACAAGGTCTTAGGCCCTGGCATCGACGGGAGAGGAATAGCGACAGGACCTCTAGCAACTCACATGGGGACTGGCCTTTCCTGAGGTAACCAGAGCGGGTCCATGAGGTCCCCGTCGTAAGTCGAGAGCACCTGCCGCAACTCGGTAAAATCCAGGAGGTTCTCCCCTGCAGGTGAGATGAGGCCCGTTTCCACTGATGTGTCTCGAGGCTAATCACACGTGAACTCTGGAACTTCTAAAGAGTCTTTCACAGTCATGCTGCAATCAAGAAGTTCCCCGACATACCCGTCTCCACTCAAGAGAAAGCACGAGGGTCCCGGCCACATCCGAGGAGCTCCGTTTCGGCTCGTAGCTCGAGATGAGGGATCCTTTCCCTAACTTGTGGTCGGCGAAAAAAGTAATTCGCGAGAACATTCCCATCGCATCTCAGAGGAGGCGCTCTGG
>NW_017218145.1:0-12077 GCF_001704415.2 Capra hircus | reverse complement strand
GAGGATGCACGAGAGTCCCGCCCACATCCAGAGGAGCCCCGTTTCCGCCTCTAGCTCGAAGGTGGATCCTTTCCCTGCGTGTCGGGAATGAATTCCTGCGTTCCAGGCATCTCAAGAGGAGGCGCTCTCCACAGGAAAGGCGAGAGGAACTCCAGGGTCGTGCCACCATTCCCAGAGTCCCCCAGATGTCTCAGTCCATTCCAGGGAAACCTGTTTTCCCTGCACTGCCTCGACTTTCAACCGAGGATCGACTCACACCACGGTGGCACGTGGACAGCCCTGTTGGAAAGAAAGCCTGTGGGAAAAAAAGCCTCGGAAAGCCACAGATCCCTTGATCCACGCGAAGGGAAGCGTGACACTGCTGCTACAGCTCGGGAGGAAAGCGCACGTGCATGCCCCCACTCGAGACGAGGACTGACTCCCCTGGGGAGACTCCAGAAGTACCCCAAGATCCATGTCAGCACTGGAGGAATCCTCAGGTTCCGGCACCGACTCCACACAAGGTCTTAGGCCCGGCATCGACGGGAGAGGAATCCCGAGAGGCCCCCGAGCAACTCGCATGGGACTGGCCTTTCCTGAGGCCACCAGAGCGGGTCCCTGAGGTCCCCGTCGTAAGTCGAGACCACCTGCCGCAACTCGAAAAATCCAGGAGGTTCTCCCCTCCAGGCGAGATGAGGCCCATTTCCGCTGAGGCGGCTCGAGGCTAATCACATCTAACCTCTGGAACTTCCAAAGGGTCCTTCACACCCTTGCTGCAACTCAAGAAGTTCCCCGACATACCCGTCTCCACTCGAGAGGAAGCACGAGAGTCCCGCCCACATCCAGAGGAGCCCCGATTCGCCTCCTAGCTCGAGAGGAGGGATCCTTTCCCTGCGTGTTCGGGAAAGAATTCCCGCGTTCCCGTCGCATCTCAAGAGGAGGCGCTCTCCACAGGAAAGGCGAGAGGAACTCCAGGGTCGTGCCACCATTCCCAGAGTCCCCCAGATGTCTCAGTCCATTCCAGGGACACCTGTTTTCCCTGCACTGCCTCGACTTTCAAGCGAGGATCGACTCACACACGGTGGCACGTGGGACAGCCCTGTGGGAAAGCCACGTGGGAAAATGGAAAGCCTCGAGGGAAAGCCACAGATCCCTTGATCCACGCGAAGGGAAGAGTGACACTGCTGCTACAGCTCGGGAGGAAAGCGCACGTGCATGCCCCCACTCGAGACGAAGGACTGACTCCCCTGGGGAGACTCCAGAAGTACCCCAAGATCCATGTCAGCACTGGAGAGGGAATCCTCAGGTTCCGGCACCGACTCCACACAAGGTCTTAGGCCCGCAGCATCGACGGGAGAGGAATCCCGAGAGGCCCCCGAGCAACTCGCATGGGGACTGGCCTTTCCTGAGGCCACCAGAGCGGGTCCCTGAGGTCCCCGTCGTAAGTCGAGAGCACCTGCCAGCAACTCGAGAAAATCCAGGAGGTTCTCCCCTCCAGGCGAGATGAGGCCCATTTCCGCTGAGGGGGCTCGAGGCTAATCACATCTAACACTCTGGAACTTTCCAAAAGGGTCCTTCACACCCTTGCTGCAACTCAAGAAGTTCCGCGACATACCCGTCTCCACTCGAGAGGAAGCACGAGAGTCCCGCCCACATCCAGAGGAGCGCCGATTCCGCACTACTAGCTCGAGAGGAGGGATCCTTTCCCTGCGTGGTCGGGAAAGAATTCCCGCGTTCCCGTCTGCATCTCCAAGAGGAGGCGCTCTCCACAGGAAAGGCGAGAGGAACTCCAGGGTCGTGCCACCATTCCCAGAGTCCCCCAGATTGTCTCAGTCCATTCCAGGGACACCTGTTTTCCCTGCTCTGCCTCGACTTTCACAGCCGAGGATCGACTCACACCACGGTGGCACGTGGGACAGACCTGTGGGAAAGGCCACGTGGGAAAGCCTCATGGGAAAGCCTCGAGGGAAAGCCACAGATCCCTTGATCCACGCGAAGGGAAGCGTGACACTGCTGCTACAGCTCGGGAGGAAAGCGCACGTGCATGCCCCCCACTCGAGAGCGAGGACTGACTCCCTTGGGGAGACTCCAGAAGTACCCCAAGATCCATGTCAGCACTGGAGAGGAATCCTCAGGTTCCGGCACCGACTCCACACAAGGTCTTAGGCCCAGGCATCGACGGGGAGAGGAATCCCGAGAGGCCCCCGAGCAACTCGCATGGGGACTGGCCTTTCCTGAGGCCACCAGAGACGGGTCCCTGAGGTCCCGTCGTAAGTCGAGAGCCACCTGCCGCAACTTCGAGAAAAATCCAGGAGGTTCTCCCCTCCAGGCAAGATGAGGCCCATTTCCGCTGAGGCGTCTCGAGGCTAATCACACCTAACCTCTGGAACTTCCAAAGGGTCCTTCACACCCTTGCTGCAACTCAAGAAGTTCCCCGACATACCCGTCTCCACTCGAGAGGGAAGCACGAGAGTCCCGCCCACATCCAGAGGAGCCCCGTTTCCGCCTCTAGCTCGAGAGGAGGGATCCTTTCCCTGCAGTGGTCGGGAAAGAATTCCCGCGTTCCGTCGCATCTCAAGAGGAGGCGCTCTCCACAGGAAAGGCGAGAGGAACTCCAGGGTCGTGCCACCATTTCCCAGAGTCCCCCAGATGTTCTCAGTCCATTCCAGGGAAAACCTGTTTTCCCTGCACTGCCTCGACTTTCAAGCCGAGGATCGAACTACACCACCGGTGCACGTGGGACAGCCCTGTAGGTCGAGAAGCCTCGTGGGAAAGCCTCGTGGGAAAGCCTCGAGGGAAAGCCACAGATCCCTTGATCCACGCGAAGGGAAGCGTGACACTGCTGCTACAGCTCGGGAGGAAAGCGCACGTGCATGCCCCCACTCGAGACGAGGACTGACTCCCCTGGGGAGACTCCAGAAGTACCCCAAGATCCATGTCAGCACTGGAGAGGAAGTCCTCAGGTTCCCGGCACCGACTCCACACAAGGTCTTAGGCCCCGGCATCTACGGGAGAGGAATCCGAGAGGCCCCCGAGCAACTCGCATGGGCACTGGCCTTTCCTGAGGCCACCAGAGACGGGTCCCTGAGGTCCCCGTCGTAAGTCGAGAGCACCTGCCGCAACTCGAGAAAATCCAGGAGGTTCTCCCCCTCCAGGCGAGATGAGGCCCATTTCCGCACAGGCGTCTCGAGGCTAATCACACCTAAGCCTCTGGAAATTCCAAAGGGTCCTTCACACCCTTGCTGCAAGCTCAAGAAGATCCCCGACATACCCGTCTCCTCTCGAGAGGAAGCACGAGAGTCCCTGCCCACATCCAGAGGAGCCCCGATTCCGCCTTCAAAGCTCGAAGAGCAGGGATCCTTTCCCTGCGTGTGCGGGAAAGAATTCCCGGCGTTCCCGTCACATCTCGAAGATGGAGGCACTCTCCACAGGAAAGGCCGAGAGGAACTCCAGGGTCGTGCCACCATTCCCAGATTCCCCCAGATGTCTCAGTTCCATTCCAGGGAAACCTGTTTTCCCTTGCACTGCCTCGACTTTCAAGCCGAGGATCGACCTCACCACCCACCGGTGGCGTACAGACGGTGGGACAGCCTGTGGGAAAGCCCTCGTGGGAAAGCCTCGAGGGAAAGCCAGCAGATCCCTTGATCTACCGACGGGGAAGCGTGACACTGCTGCTACAGCTCGGGAGGGTATCGAACTGCATGCCCCCACTCGAGACGAGGACTGACTCCCCTGGGGAGACTCCTGAAGTACCCCAAGATCCATGTCAGCACTGCAGATGAATCCTCAGATTTCGGCACCAACTCCACACAAGGTCTTAGGCCCCGACATCGAAGGTAGAGGAATAACGAGAAGCCCCCAAGCATCTCGCATGGGGACCGGCCTTTGCTGAGGCCACCAGAACGGGTCCCTGAGGTCCCTGTCGTAAGTCGAGAGCACCTGCCCCAACTCGAAAAAATCCAGGAGTTCTCCCCTCCAGGCGAGATGAGGCCCATTTCCACTGAGGCGTCTCGAGGTTAATCACACCTAACCTCTGGAACTTCCCAAAGGGTCCTTCACACCCTTGCTGCAACTCAAGAAGTTCCCCGACATAACCGTCTCCACTGGAGAGGAAGCACGAGAGTCCCGCCCACATCCAGAGGAGCACCGTTTACGCCTCTTAGCTCGAGAGGATGGATCCTTTCCCTGCGTGGTTGGGAAAGAATTGCCTGCATTCCCGTCGCATCTCATGAGGAGGCGGTCTCCTCAGGAAAGGCGAGAGGAACTCAAGAGTCGTGCCACCATTCCCAGAGTCCCCCAGATGTCTCAGTCCATTCCAGGGAATACTGTTTTCCCCTGCCACTGCCTCGATTTCATGCCGAGGATCGACTCACACCACGGTGGCACGTGGGACAGCCCTGTGGGAAAGCCTCCATGGGAAAGCCTCATGTGATAGCCTCAAGGGAAAGACACTGATCCCTTGATCCACTCGACGGGAAGCGTGACACTGCTGTTACAGCTGGGGAGGGAATCGAACTGCATGCCCGCCACTCGAGACGAGGACTGACTCCCCTGGGGAGACACCAGAAGTACCCCAAGATCCATGTCAGCAGTGGAGAGGAATCCTCAGGTTGCGTCACCGACTCCACTCAAAAGTCTTAGGCCCCGCATCGACGGTAGAGGAATTCCGAGCGGCCCCCAAACATCTCGAATGGGGACTGGCCTTTACTCAGGCCACCAGAGCGGGTCCCTGAGGTCCCCGTCGTAAGTCGACAGCACCTGCCGCACCTCGAGAAAATCCAGGAGGTTCTCCCCTCCAGGCGAGATGAGGCCCTTTTCTGCTGAGGCGTCTCGAGGTTAATCACACCTAACCTCTGGAACTTCCAAAGGGTCCTTCACACCCTTGCTGCAACTCAAGAAGTTCCCCGACATAACCCGTCTCCACTGGAGAGGAAGCACGACAGTCCCGCCCACATCCAGAGGAGCCCCGTTTCTGCCTCATAGCTCGAGAGGATGCATCCTTTCCCTGCGTGGTCCGGAAAGAATTCCCGGAGTTCCCGTCCATCTAAAGAGGAGGCGCTCTCCACAGGAAAGGCGAGAGGAACTCCAGGGACGTGCCACCATTCCCAGAGTTCCCCAGATGTCTAAGTCCATTCAAGGGAAACCTGTTTTCCCTGCACTGTCTCGACTTTCAGCAGAGGATCAACTCACACCACGGTGGCACGTGGGACAGCCCTGTGGGAAAGCCTCGAGGGAAAGCCTCGAGGGAAAGCCTCAAGGAAAAGACACAGATCCCTTGATCCACTCGCCGGGAAGCGTGACAATGCTGCTAAACCTCGGGAGGAATAGCGCACGAGCATGCCCCCACTCGAGACGAGGACTGACTCCCCTGGGGAGACTTCAGAAGTACCCCAAGATCCATGTCAGCACTGCAGAGGAATGCTCAAGTTCCGGCACCGACTCCACACAAGGTCTAGGCCCTGGCATCGATGGGAGAGGAATCCCCAGAGGCCCCCGAGCAACTCGCATAGGGACTGGCCTTTCCTGAGGCCACCAGAGCGGGTCCCTGAGGTCCCCGTCGAAAGTCGAGAGCACCTGCCGCAACTCGAGAAAATCCAGGCGGTTCTTCCCTCCTGGCAACATGAGGACCATTTCCACTGAGGCGTCTCGAGGCTAATCACACCTAACCTCTGGAACTTCCAAAGGGTCCTTTACACCCTTGCTGCAAATCCAGAATTTCCCCGACATAGCCGTCTCCACTTGAGAGGAAGCACGAGAGTCCCGCCCACATACAGAGGAGCACCGTTTCTGCCTCCTAGCTCGAGAGAAGGGATCCTTTCCCTGAGTGGTCGGGAAAGAATTCCCGGCGTTCCCGTCGCATCTCAAGAGGAGGCGCTCTCCACAGGAAAGTCCGAGAGGAAGTCCAGGGTCGTGCCACCATTCCCAGATTCGCCAGATGTCTCAGTCCATTCCAGGGAAACCTGTTTTCCTTGCACTGCGTTGACTTTCAAGCCATCGATCGACTCACACCACGGTGGCACGTGGGATAGCCCTGTGGGAAAGCCTCGTGGGAAAGCCACAGATCCCTTGATCCAGGCGAAGGAAGCATGACACTGCTGCCACAGCTCCGGAGGTAAGCGCACGTGCATGCGCCCACTCAAACGAGGACTGACTCCCCTGGGGAGACTCCAGAAGTACCCCAAGATCCATGTCAGCCACTGCAGAAGAATCCTCAGGTTCCGGCACCGACTCCACACAAGGTCTTAGGCCCCGGCCTCGATGGTAGAGGAATCCCGAGAGGCCCCCGAGCAACTCGCATGTGGACTGGCCTTTCCTGAGGCCACCAGAGCGGGTCCCTGAGGTCCCCGTCGTAAGTCGAGAGCACCTGCCGCAACTCGAGAAAATCCAGGAGGTTCTCCCCTCCAGGCGAGATGAAGCCCATTTCCGCTGAAGCGTCTGGAGGCTAATCACACCTAACCTCTGGAACTTCCAAAGGGTCCTTCACACCCTTGCTGCCACTCAAGAAGTTCCCTGACATACCCGTCTCCTCTCGATAGGAGCACGAGGGTCCCGCCCACATCCAGAGGAGCCCCTTTCCGCCTCGTAGCTCGAGATGTGGGATCCTTTCCCTGCTTCGTCGGGAAAGAATTCCCGGCGTTCCCGTCGCATCTCAAGTGGAGGCGCTCTCCTACAGGAAATGCGAGAGGAACTCCAGAGTCCGTGCCACCATTCCAAGAGTCCCCTAGATGTCTCAGTCCATTCCAGAGGAACCTGTTTTCCCTGCACTGCCTCGACTTTCACGCCGAGGTTCGACTCACACCTCGGCGGCATGTGGGACAGCCCTCTGGGATAGCCTCGTGGTAAAGCCTGGAGGAAAAGCCACAGATCACTTGATCCACGCGACCGGAAGCGTGACACTGCTGCTACAGCTCGGGGAGGAAAGCGCACACGTGCATGCCCCCATTCGAGACGAAGACTGACTTCCCTTGGGGGGGCTCCAGAGCTACCCCAAGATCCATGTCAGCACTGTAGAGGAATCCTCAGGTTCCTGCCCCAACTCCTCAGCAAGGTCTTTTTTTTTTCTTTCCTTTTTACTCTTTTCTTTGCATTTATTTAAACACAGTTCTCAAAACTTTTGAGTGAAATTGGGCCTCCTTTGGTAAGCAAAGAACCTGAAATTAGTATTTAAAAAATGAACAGGCCAAAGTCTTCAGATCATCCACAACACAGGTGTAGTGTTCCCTTCTTTTTTCTCAAAACTCTGAACCACCCAGTTTTTTCCATATAGTCTTAAAAGCTAGAAGAACAAGAGTACATTTGTGGTGGAATATTATTTTCACTTGCTGATTACTAATTGAAATACCATTATCCCCTTCTAACAGCTTTAAGAAATAGCCTTTTTAAGGCATACATTGTGCAACTCATCTTATTCCCTGCTATGTATAATACAGATTACATAAAGGCTGTCAAAGTCACATTTATATAAGCATTAAGCATTTGCTGTATTGAAAGATCTTTAGTTTTTAACACTAGCAGTATAGAGTTACAGAGCGTAATTTTTATCACTTAACTGCAGGTATATTAAGTATGGTATGTTTCATGGACTCGAGGAAAACGGGCATTTTTTTCTTTAATTTACTACTGACAATCTAATCAGAACAGTTCTCCTAAGCATTGATATGTTAGAAAGAAAAGTAAAAACCAAACGTTATTGTTGCTTTTTGCCATTTGGTAGCATTTTACACACAGGCTTCAATCTTCAGAATACCCTGTATTCAGTAGAAAAACCATTTAAATGAAGTTCTGTACAATAGAAACTTCTCAGCAGTCAAAATTTTAGACTGTAAAAAAATACATGTAAAACATAACTTTTCTGAAAACACTTAACTTTGAACAAAGCACCGAACTACACAAATGCAGAATGAAAACAGCATTTCAACTCCACCAAAAGTAGTCATCATAAAAGGTGTAAAAGTCACCTAACTTCACCAGGCACTGTTCACTTTTTAAACAGGAGACAATACAAAATATTGTCCACAAACAATATCCCAACTCTAGGGCAGGTTTCAGAAAGTCTTCATCTTCATGCTTTAATAGCGATGAGGTGAGTATGATCGAGATCTGGAACGTGATCTGTATCCTCCACGACTTATAGTAGGGAGAAGGGTGACCGTCTTCTGTATTTCTGATCCCTGTCTTGAGCAGCTCTCCATCCTCCTCCTCCTCCTCCTCCTCCTCTGTACGATCTGCTGTAATAGTCCCGATCATCATAGCCTCGATCATATCCCTCTGTCATAGTAATCTCGACGGCTGTGAGCTGCCATAGGTAGGTCTCCCCATGTAAATTCCTGCTGTTGGAGTATGTGGTCTTTTCGTTATGGAGAAGTCAACTCTGATCCTACATCCATCAAGCTCCATTCCATTGGCACGCTCTTTTTGCTTCCTTGGCATCATCTACATTTTCAAAGTATACAAAGGCAAATCCTCTTGAACGTCTAGACTGCTGGTCATATACAATAGATACATCAGCAATTGGGCCATATTTAGAGAACATTTCTCTTAGATCTCTTTCTGTAGTATACAAGCTCAATCCAAATACTCCAAGACAACAGTTAGGATCAGGATTTGCCCGATTCCCAACATGACGCCAGCGAGTAGACATGGGAGAATGACTGTGGCTATGCCGTCTTCGATAATCTCTGCTGTAAGATCTGCTACGAGATCTTCTATGGGACCGGGACCGAGATCGTGACCTTGTATAATGCCTCCGAGAACTTCTTCTGGGATCTAGACCTAGATTCCGATCTGGACCTGGACTTTGATCTGGAACGCCTGGAATCTTCCTTGGAGCGAGACCTTGCAGGGGTATGACTTGCAGATTTCCCAGATCCATGAGCACTTCCGCTTCTGGAAGCAGAACGGGATTCCCCCTCGCCGTAGTTCTCCTCGCCGCTGTCGCTCATGACTTTCACTGCTGTCGCCGCTCGATGTGCTTCAATCGAAGCTGCCAACCTCTCGCACCTTCAGTGTAGAGGCTCCGCCGCAGCCTCACACCACACACCGGTGCCCCAGGCACTGAGAACCGAAACGCTCCGCGCCGCCTCCGCTCGGGCTCTCCACACAAGGTCTTAGGCCCCGGCATCGACGTGAGAGGAATCCTGAGAGGCCCCCTAGCAACTCCCATGGGCACTGGCCTTTTCTGAGGCCACAGGAGCGGGTCCCTGAGGTCCCCATGCTAAGACGAGAGCACCTGCTCCAACTCAAGATAATCCAGGAGGTTCTCCCCTCCAGGCGAGATGAGGCCCATTTCCCCTGAGGCATCTCGAGGCTAATCACACCTAACCTCTGGAACTTCCAAAGGGTCTTTGACACCCCTGCGGCAAGTCAAGAAGATCACCGACATACCCGTCTCCACTCGAGATGAAGCACGAGGGTCCCACCCACATCCAGAGGAGCCCCGTTTCCGCCTCGTATCTAGAGAGGAGGGATCCTTTCCCTGCCGTGGTCGGGAAAGAATTCCTGGCGTTCCCGTCGCATCTCAAGAGGAAGTGCTCTCCACAGGAAAGGCCAGAGGAACTCCAGGGTCGTGCCACCATTCCAAGAGTTCCCCAGATGTCTCAGTCCATTCCAGAGGAACCTGTTTTCCCTGCACTGCCATGACTTTCACGCCGAGGATCGTCTCACACCAAGGTGGCATGTGGGACAGCCCTGTGGGAAAGCCTCATGGGAAAGCCTAGAGGGAAAGCCACAGATCCCTTGATCCACGCGAACGGGAAGCGTGACACTGCTGCTACCGCTCAGGAGGAAAGCGCACGTGCATGCCCCCACTCGAGACGAGGACTGACTCCCCTGGGGAGACTCCAGAAGTACCACAAGATCCATGTCAGCACTGGAGAGGAATCTTCAGGTTCCAGCCCGACTTCACACAAGGTCTTAGGCCCCGGCATCGACAGGAGAGGAATCCTGAGAGGCCCCCTAGAAACTTGAATGGGGACTGGCCTTTCCTGAGGCCACCAGAGCTGGCCCTGAGGTCCCCGTCGTAAGTCGAGAGCACCTGCCGCAACTCGAGAAAATCCAGGAGGTTCTCCCCTCCAGGCGAGATGAGGCCCATTTCCACTGAGGTGTCTCGAGGCTAATCACACCTAACCTCTGGAACTTCCAAAAGGTACTTTACACCCTTGCTGCAACTCAAGAAGTTCCCCGACATACCCGTCTCCACTCGAGAATAAGCAAGATGGTCCCCCCTACATCCACAGGAGGCGCGTTTCCGCCTCGTCGCTCGAGATGAGGGATCCTTTCCTTCCGGGGACCAGCGTGAGGAATTCCGCCTATGGCAAAGGTCATGAGGAAGGAGGCTTGGCATGCGCAAAGGCGTGATCAAGCCTCAGGTAACCCCCTGTTCCCGAGCATCGAACCCCAAAACCAGAGTCTGTTTTATGCTCTCACCTACACTTCTGACTTTACGGGGGCTCTCCCCCATAACTGTTTCTCTCGGAGAAGAAGTAAACGTGCAGCTTCAAGGCAATAAATATTCTTGGGCATGACAAGAGTGTTTCAGCTTGCCGACTCCTCTGAAGGTTATCTAGCCCACCTTTATAGGTTTGTCCGGCCACATGTGATTGTTTACAGCTCCCAACCTGAGAGGCATGAGATGTTTTAGACTTACTAAAGGCAAATTATTTTTGGGGAGTTAGAAATTATTAGTATAGTTGGTTAGGAATTATATTGGTGAAGGGTTCTTCATTTGTTGTGTCAAAAAATTGCTGCTAATTCCCTGCTCTGGGTGGGACAAGGATATTTTAGGTCAAACCTCTCTGCTGACAGACCAGCTTGTGTGACAGGATTATCCATACTGCTGCCACTAGGCACAAGATTGTTTACTGCCTCTCAACTGTAAACAGCACAGAGAGTTTTGGAGTATTTTGAGAGTCTTAATTAGCATAGGACTTTTTCTTCTTGTTGAGTCAATGATTGCCACCAGGCCTCCATATCCTTAGCACTTGGGAATATATTAATCAATGTATTTGGAATATAGCAAAGGAAATATAGCAGTTTTTGATGTTAGCAATACTAGACTTTTTTGAGTTAATGGATTTTCACTTTTGTAATAGATCACTGTACTTTGTTATATATCACTGTGTCCTTTCTATGTAAGAATGTAACTTTATCATATCTTAAGACTAAATAGATCTTAAGGGGAGAATTGATGAAAGGATTTTCATTTGTTAGGCTGATGTTTGCTGATAAATCTCCATGTTCCCTACCCTTATAATGAATATAACTAGTATATAGGAGAAATAAGTATTAACCTTTAAGCATATAGGAGAAATAAGAATTCACCTTTAAGACTAATCATGTTAACCTTGGGTTAAATAAATTCCTTTCTTTATTGTAACTCACTACACCCTCACCCTATAGGAATGTAACTTTATTTGGAGGGTGGTGCCTGTTTAAGAAAAAACACCCTTGGAAGAAATAAGTTTATTTGGTTATCAGAAAGAAAGGATCATAAAATGTCAGCAGGTCTCATTCATGGCCAGAAGATGATGTAAGATCCCTAAGACCTTTTTTTTATACATTTATGTGAAGCACCTGATTTTGATAAAGGTCAGGATGCCGACTCCTGCGTGACTCTGTATTCATCCCTATGTGTAACAAGAGGTATACAAGCAAAACCAAAAATAAAGAATCAGATCAGTTTCCGGAAAGACTGATTCCCCCATGTCGCTTCTTTTTTGCTCCCGTTTTTTCTGGCTGAATTCTCTACTGGAGGATGGATGCTATTCCACGTAATCCAAGTTATTCAGCCTCTTTTTCTCCAATAATCTTCCTACTACACAATCCATTTCTAATCTCTTTATATCTGGGATTAAATATGTATATTTCCAAAGACGACGACTACGTCCCCACCTTCGAATCACGCTGGATCCACCGGGGCTGGACCACGGACTTTCCCTGCTTGGTCGGGAAAGTATTCCCGGCGTTCCACCGCATCTCAAGAAGAGGCGCTCTCCACAGAAAGGCGAGAGGAACTCCAGGGTCGTGCCACAATTCCAAGAGTCCCCCAGATGTCTCAGTCCATTCCAGAGGAACCTGTTTTCCCTGCACTGCCTTGATTT
>NW_017218144.1:0-12077 GCF_001704415.2 Capra hircus | reverse complement strand
TCTTGACTTATGACGGGGCCTCAGGGACCCGCTCTGGTGGCATCAGGATAGGCCAGACCCATGCGAGTTGCTCGGGGGCCACTCGGGATTCCTCTCCCGTCGATGCGGGGCCTGAGACCTTGTGTGGAGTCGGTGCCCGAACCTGAGGATTCTACTCCAGTGCAGTCATGGATATTGTGGTACTTCTGGAGTCTCTCCAGGGGAGTCAGTCCGCGTCTCGAGTGGGGGCATGCACGTGCGCTTTCCTCCCGAGCTGAAGAAACAGTGTTGCGCTTTCCCCTTCGCGTGGATCAAGGGATCAGGGGCTTTCCCTCGAAGGCTTCCCACGAGGCTTTCCCACAGGGCTGTCCCACGTCCACCGTGGTGTGAGTCGATCCTCGGCTTGAAAGTCGAGGCTGTGCAGGGAAAACAGGTTTCCCTGGAATGGACTGAGACATCTGGTTGTCTCTGGAATGATGGCACGACCCTGGAGTTCCTCTCGCCTTTCCTGTGGAGAGCGCCTCCCTTGAGATGTTACGGGAACGCCGGGAATTCTTTCCCGACCACGAAGGGAAAGGATCCCTCCTCTCGAGCTAGGAGGCGGAAACGGGGCTCCTCTGGATTGTGCCGGGACTCTCGTGCTTCCTCTCAAATGGAGACGGGTATGTCGGGGAAATTGTTAAGTTGCAGCAAGGGTGTGAAGGACCCTTTGGAAGTTACAGAGGTTAGGTGTGATTAGCCTTGAGACGCCTCAGCGGAAATGGGCCTCATTTCGCCTGGAGGGAGAACCTCCTCGATTTTTCTCGAGTTGCAGCAGGTGCTCTCGACTTACGACGGGGACCTCAGGGACCCGCTCTGGTGGCCTGAGTAAGGCCAGTCCCCATGTGAGTTGCTTTCTCGGGGCCTCTCGGGATTTCTCTCCCGTCTATGCCAGGGCCTAAGATCTTGTGTCGAGTCGGTGTGCAGGAACCTGAGCATTCCTCTCCAGTGCTGACATGGATCTTCGGGTACTTCTGGAGTCTCCCCAGTGGAGTCAGTCGTCTCGAGCGGGGGCATGCACGTGCGCTTCTTCGAGCTGTAGCAGCAGTGTCACGCTTCCCTTCGCGTGGATCAAGGGATCAGGGGCTTTCCCTCGAGGTTTTCCCAGGAGTCTTTCCCACGAGGCTTTCCCACAGGGCTGTCCCACGTTCCACCGTGGTGTGAGTCGATCTTCGCATGAAAGTCGAGGCAGTGCAGGGAAAACAGGTTTCCCTGAAATGGACTGAAACATCTGGGGACTCTGGGAATGATGTCACGACCCTGGAGTTCCTCTCGCCTTTTCTGTGGAGAGCGCCTCCTCTTGAGATGCGACGGAAAACGCCGAGAATTCTTTCCCGAACACGCAGGGAAAGGATCCCTCCTCTCGAGCTAGGAGGCGTAAACGGGGCTCCTCTGGATGTGGGCGGGACTCTCGTGCTTCTCTCGAGTGGAGACGGGTATGTTGGGGATCTTCTTGAGTGGCAGCAAGGGTGTGAAGGACCCTTTGGAAGTTCCAGAGGTTAGGTGTGATTAGCCTCGAGACGGCTCAGCGGAAATGGGCCTCATCTCGTCTGGAGGGGAGAACCTCCTGGTTGTTCTCGAGTTGCGGCAGGTGCTCTCGACTTACGACGGGGACCTCAGGGACCCGCTCTGGTGGCTTCAGGAAAGGCCAATCCTCATGCCAGTTGCTCAGGGCCTCTCAGGATTCCTCTCCCGTCGATGCCAGGGCCCTAAGATCTTGTGTGGATTCGGTGCCGGAACCTGAGGATTCCTCTCCAGTGCTGACATGGATCTTGGGGTACTTCTGGAGTCTCCCGGGGAGTCTGTCCTCGTCTCGAGTGGGGGCATGCACGTGCGCTTTCCTCCCGAGCTGTAGCAGCAGTGTCCCACTTCACTTGACGTGGATCAAGGTATCTGTGGAATTCCCTCGAGGCTTTGCCACGAGGCTTTCCACGAGGCTTTCCCACGAGGCTTTCCCCAGGGCTGTCCCACGTGCAACCGTGGTGTGAGTCGATCCTCGCTTGAAAGTCGAGGCAGTGCAGGGAAATCATGTTCCCTGGAAAGGACGGAGACATCTTGGGGACTCTGGGAATGGTGGCACGACACTGGAGTTCCTCTTGCCGTTCCTGTGGAGAGCGCCTCCTCTTGAGATGCGACGGGAATGCCGGGAATTCTTTCCGACCACAAGGAAAAGGATCCCTCCTCTCGAGCTAGCAGGCGGAATCGGGGCTCCTCTGGATGTGGGCCGGACTCTCGTGCTTCCTCTCGAGTGGAGACGGGTATGTCGGGGTACTTCTTGAGTTGCAGCAAGGGTGTGAAGGACCCTTTGGAAGTTCCAGAGGTTAGGTGTGATTAGCCTCTAGAAGCCTCAGCGGAAATGGGCCTCTCGCCTGGAGGGGAGAACCTCCTGGTTTTCTCGAGTTGCGGCAGGTGCTCTCGACTTACGACGGGGACCTCAGGGACCCGCTCTGGTGGCCTCAGGAAAGGACAGTCCCATGCGAGTTGCATGGGGCCTCTCGGATTCCTCTCCCGTCGATGCCGGGCCTAAGACCATGTGTGTAGTCGGTGCCAAGCTGAGGATTCCTCTCCAGTGCTGACATGGATTTTGGGGTACTTCTGGAGTTTCCCGTGGGGAGTCCGTCCTCGTCTCGAGTGGGGGTTCACGTGCGCTTTCCTCCCGAGCTGTAGCAGCAGTGTCACGCTTCATTTCGCGTGGATCAAGGGATCTGTGGCTTTCCCTCGAGGCTTTCCCACGAGGCTTTCCCACGAATCTTTCCCACAGGGCTCTCCAAGTGCCCCGTGGGTGTGAGTCGATCCTCGATTGAAAGTCGAGGCAGTGCAGGGAAAACAGGTTTCCCTGGAATGGACTGAGATTCTGGGGGACTCTGGGAATGGTGGCACGACCCTGGAGTTCCTCTCGCCTTTCTGTGGAGAGCGCCTCCTCTTGAGATGCTATGGGAACGCCTGGAATTCTTTCCAGACCACGCAGGGAAAGGATCCCTCCTCTCCAGCTAGGAGGCGGACACGGGCTCCTCTGGTTGTGGGCGGGACTCTCGTGCTTCCTCTTTAATGGAGACGGGTATGTCAGGGAACTTCTTGAGTTGCAGCAATGGTGTGAAGGACCCTTTGGAAGTTCCAGAGGTTAGCTGTGATTAGCCTCAGGACGCCTCAGCGGAAATGGGCGTCATCTCGCCTGGATGGGAGAACCTCCTGGATTTTCTCGACTTGCGGTAGGTGCTCTCAACTTACGACGGGGACCTCAGGGATCCGCTCTGGTGGCCTCAGGAAAGGCCAGTCCCAATGCGAGTTACTCGGGGCTTCTTGGTATCCTCTCCCGTCAATGCCGGGGCCTAAGACCTTGTTTGGAGTCTGTGCCAAACCTGAGGATTCCTCTCCATTGCTGACATGGATCTTGGGTACTTCTGGAGTCTACCCAGGGAGTCAGTCCTCCTCTAAGTAGGGTCATGCACGTGCGCTTTCCTCCCGAGCTGTAGCAGCAGTGTCACCCTTCCCTTCGCGTGGATCAAGGGATCTGTGACTTTCCCTCGAGGCCTCCTCACGAGGCTTTCCCTTAAGGCTTTCCCATGAGGCTTTCCCACAGGGCTGTCCACGTGCCACCGTGGTGTGAATCGATCCTCGGCTTGAAAGACGAGGCAGTTCAGGGAAAACAGGTTTCCCTGGAATGGACTGAGACACCTGGGGGACTCTGGGAATGGTGGCACGACCCTGGAGTTCCTCTCGCCTTTCCTGTGGAGAGCGCCTCCTCTTGAGATGCGCCGGAACGCCGGGAATACTTGACCGAACACGCAGAGAAAAGATCCCTCCTCTCGAGCTAGGAGGCGGAACCGCTGCTCCTCTGGATGTGGGCGGGACTCTCGTGCTTCCTCTCGAGTGGAGACGGGTATGTCGGGGAAATTTTTGAGTTGCAGCAAGAAGGACCCTTTGGAAGTTCCAGAGATGAGGTGTGTTTTGCCTCGAGACGCCTCAGGGGAAATGGGCCTCATCTCGCCTGGATGGGAGAACCTCCTGGATTTTCTCGAGTTGCGGCACGTGCTCTCGACCTACGAAGGGGACCTCAGGGACACGCTCTGGTGGCCTCAGGAAAGGCCAGTCCCCATGCGTGTTGCTCTGTGGCCTCTCGGGATTCCTCTCCCGTCGATGCCGGGGCTTAAGATCTTGTGTGGAGTCGGGGCCGGAACCTGAGGATTCCTCTCCAGTGCTGACATGGATTTTGGGGTATTTCTGGAGTCTCCCAGGGGAGTCAGTCCTCGTCTCGAGTGGGGGCATTCACAGGCGATTTCCTCCCGAGCTGTAGCAGCAGTGTCACGCTTCCCTTCGCATGGATCAAGGGATCTGTGGCTTTTACTCGAGGCTTTCCCACGAGGTTTTCCCACGAGGCTTTACCACAGGTCTGTCCCACGTGTCACCGTGGTGTGGGAAGATCCTCGCTTGAAAGTCGAGGCAGTGCAGGGAAAACAGGTTTCCCTGGAATGGACTGAGACATCTGGGGGACTCTGGGAATGGTGGCACGACCCTGGAGTTCCTCTCGCCTTTCCTGTGGAGAGCGCCTCCTCTTGAGATGCGACGGGAATGCCGGGAATTCCTTCCCGACCACTCAGGGGAAGGATCCCTCCTCTCGAGCTATGAGGCGGAAACGGGGCTCCTCTTGATGTGGACGGCACTCTCGTGCTTCCCCTCGAGTGTAGACGGGTATGTCGTGGAATTTCTTGAGTTGCAGCAAGGTTGTGAAGGACCCTTTGGAAGTTCCAGAGATTAGGTGTGATTAGCCTCCAAACGACTCAGCGGAAATAGGCCTCATCTTGCCTGGAGGGTACAACCTCCTGGATTTTCTCGAGTGGCAGCAGGTGCTCAACTTACGACGGGGAACTCAGGGACCCTCTCTGGTGGCCTCAGGAAAGGCCAGTCAACATGCTAGTTGCTCGGGGCCTTTCGGGTTTCCTCTCCCATCGATGCCGGGGCCTAAGATCTTCTGTGGTGTCGGTGCGGGAATCTGAGGTTTCCTCTCCAGTGCTGACATGGATCCAGCCCCGGTGGATCCAGGGAATTCGAAGGGTGGACGGCGTTGGCGTGGAAAGACTTGTTTGTTTATAATGTAAGATTAGATTAAGAAACTATAGTGTAGTAAGAAGGTTAAGTGGAGGAAGAGGGCTGAATAGCTTGGTTTACGCGGAAGGCCAATAAAATTCCAGACAAGGAATTTGCACCATCTACGTTGGGCCACCGGCGCCCGCTTGAATATCTAAGGGTGCCTCGCCTTAAGCTCCCTTTCGTGCGGGTCTTAACAGCCGGGCAAGTAAGTAGACCTGGCGAGCCTCCGCGCCCCAGATGGAGATTCAGCCTGAAGTTAAAGTAAAGAGCAGAGAGAGAAAGGGGAGAGAAGAGGAGAGAGAGAGACATGGGGGGAGCCAGAGTCCCAAGAAACCAGGCCGAGAGACTAGTTCGAGAAACTGGTCCGAGAAACTGGTCCCCGGCCCCTGGCCCCCATCCTTTTATTGTTCAGAAGGCCTTTTATACTTTTGATAAAACATGGAGATCAATGGGTAACACAGAATTATGTAGTGTTCGCAGCCCAAGACTCTTTCTATACATCATTTTGTATACAAAAGGTCTCAGGTGATTTACATTATCTTCTGGCCAAGAAGCTTGTTAACACTTTTTAGCTCTCTTCCTTAATGAATGTTGATTTTGTTTCCCCTGAAGTGTTTTTCTTTAATTTGCATCTCCTTAAAGCATTAAAGTTACATCTCTATAGAACAAAGGTGCAGTGGGTTATAACAAAGAAGGTACTTAACTCGAAGATCTAATGTTGCTAATACCAGGTCTACTACTTGTTTTTCTATATACCAACTATATCTAAAAATAAAGGGATATGAAAATTTGGCAGCAAGCATTGACCCAAAAATGAAACCTTTAATCAGTCCTATTCTAAAAGATTTTGACTCCTCGGAAGCTCCTACATTCCTAGGATGTTTTAAGCTTCCTGTGCCTCCCTGCGGTCAGGAAGGCCTCAAACAAATCACATGCGCAGCTGTACGAGTCCTGCAGGCAGGCTAGAAAGCCATCAGAGGGTTTTTGGATTGAAACACTCTTTTCAAATGCAGAAGACTAAAGCCCTGAATTGACTTTTTCCAGAAAATGTCAGAAGAGTGGAAAAGCAGAGCACAAAAGCCGGCAGATTTTTGTTGGGGTACATGCTTAGGAATTTGCAGAGGGGTCCCTGAAGTCTGAGCACGCCTTGCGTATGTCAGCTTCCTTCCTCATGACCTTGTCACGGGCGGGATTCCTCACACTGGCTCCCGCATTGGGGTACTTCTGGAGTCTCCCCAGGGGAGTCAATCCTCGTCTCGAATGGGGGCATGCAGGTGGGCTCTACTCCTGAGGTCCAGCTGCAGTGTCCAGCTTCCCTTCACGTGGAGTAAGGGATCTGTGGTTTCCCTCGAGGCTTTCCCACGAGGGTTTCCGAAGGGTTGTCCCACGTGCCACCGTTGTGTGAGTCGTTTCTAGGCTGAAAGTCAAGGCAGTGCATGGAAAACAGCTTTCCCCGGAATGGACTGAGACATCTGGGGGACTCTGAATGGTGGCACGACCCTGGAGTTCCTCTCGCCTTTCCTGTGGAGAGCGCTCCTCTTGAGATGCTATGGGAATGCCGGGAATTCTTTCCAGACCACGCAGGGAAAAGATCCCTCCTCTCCAGCTATGAGGCGGAAAACGGGGCTCCTCTGGGATGTGGGCGGGACTCTCGTGCTTCCTCTCCAGTGGAGACGGGTATATCGGGGAACTTCTTGAGTTGCAGAAAGGGTGTGAAGGACCCTTTGGAAGTTACAGAGGTTAGGTGTGATTAGCCTCGAGAAGCCTCAGCGGAAATGGGCCTCATCTCGCGTGGAGGGGAGAACCTCCTGGATTTTCTCGAGTTGCGGCAGGTGCTCTCGACTTAAGACGGGGACCTCAGGGACCCGCTCTGGTGGCCTCAGGAAAGGCCAGTCCCATGCAAGTTGCTTGGGGTCCTCTCGGGATTCCTCTCCCGTCGATGCCGGGCCCCTAAAACCTTGTGTGGAGTCGGTGCCGGAACCTGAGGATTCCTCTCCAGTGCTGATATGGATCTGCGGTACTTCTGGAGTCTCCCCAGGGGAGTCAGTCCTCGTCTCGGAGTGGGGGCATTCACGTGCGCTTTCCTCCCGAGTGTAGCAGCAGTGTCACGCTTCCCTTCGCGTGGATCAAGGATCTGTGGCTTTCCCTCGAGGCATTCCCACGAGGCTTTCCCACGAGGCTTTCCCCACAGGGCTGTCCCACGTGCCACCGTGGTGTGAGTCGATCCTCGTCTTGAAAGTGGAGGCAGTGCAGGGAAAACAGGTTTCCCTGGAGTGGACTGAGACATCTGGGAGACTCTGGGAATGGTGGCACGACCCTGGAGTTCCTCTCGCCTTTCCTGTGGAGAGCGCCCCTCTTGAAGCTGCTATGGGCAAGTCCGAGAATTCTTTCCCGGACCACGCAGGGAAAGGATCCCTCCTCTCGAGCTATGGAGGCGGAAACGGGGCTCCTCTGGATGTGGACGGGGCTCTCGTGCTTCCTCTCGAGTGGCAGACGGGTATGTCGGGGAACTTCTTGAGTTGCAGCAAGGATGTGAAGGACCCTTTGGAAGTTCCAGAAGTTAGGTGTGATTAGCCTCGAGACGCCTCAGCGGAAATGGGCCTCATCAGGCCTGGACGGGAGAACCTCCGGGATTTTCTCGAGTTGCGGGCAGGTGCTCTGGACTTAAGACGGGGACCTCAGGGACCGCTCTGGTGGCCTCAGGAAAGGCCAGTCCCCATGGGAGTTACTCGGGGCCTCTCGTGATTCCTGTCCCGTCGATGCTGGGCCTAAGACTTGTGTGGAGTCGGTGCCGGAACCTGAGGATTCCTCTCCAGTGCTGACATGAATCTTGGGGTACTTCTGGAGTCTCCCCAGGGCAGTCAGTCCTCGTCTCTAGTGGGGGCATGCACGTGCGCTTTCCTCCCGAGGTGTAGCAGCAGTGTCGCTCTTCCTTTCCCGTGGATCAAGGGATCTGTGGCTTTCCCTCGAGGCTTTTCCACGAAGCTTTCCAACGAGGCTTTCCCACAGGGCTGTCCCACGTGCCACCGTGGTGTGAGTCGATCCTCGGCTTGAAAGTCGAGGCAGTGCAGGGAAAACAGGTTTCCCTGGAATGGACAGACATCTGGGGGACTCTGGGAATGGTGGCCCGACCCTGGAGTTCCTCTCGCCTTTCCTATGGAGAGCACTCCTCTTGAATGCGACGGGAACGCCGGAATTCTTTCCACCATGCAGGGAAAGGATCCCTCCTCTCGAGCTAGGAGGCGGAAACGGGGCTCCTCTGGATGTGGGCAGAACTCTCGTGCTTCTCTCGAGTCGAGACGGGTATGTCGGGGAACTTCTTGAGTTGCAGAAAGGTGTGAGGACCCTTGAATTCCAGAGGTTAGGTGTGATAGCCTCAGACGCCTCAGCGGAAATGGGCCTCATCTCGCCTGGAGGGAGAACCTCCTGGATTTTCTCGAGTTGCGGCAGGTGCTCTCGACTTACGACGGGGACCTCTGGGACCGCTCTGGTGGCCTCAGGAAAGGCCAGTCCCGATGCGAGTTGCTCGGGGCCCTTCGGATTCCTCTCCCGTCGATGCTGGGCCTAAGACCTTGTGTGGATCAGTGCCGAACCTGAGGATTCCTCTCCAGTGCTGACATGGATCTTGGGTATTCTGGAGTCTCCCCAGGGGAGTCAGTACGCGTCTCGAGTGGGGGCATGCACGTGCGCTTTCCTCCCGAGCTGTAGCAGCAGTGTCTCCCTTCCCTCGCGAGGATCAAGGGATCAGGGGCTTCCCTCGAGGCTTTCCCACGAGGCTTTCCCACGAGGCTTTCCCACAAGGCTCTCCCACGTGCCACCGTGGTGTGAGTCCATCCTCGGCTTGAAAGTCGAGGCAGTGCAGGAAAACAGTTTCCCTGGAATGGACGGATACATCTGGTTGTCTCTGGGAATGGTGGCACGACCGTGGAGTTCCTCTCGCCTTTCCTGTGGAGAGCGCCTCCTCTTGAGATGCGACGGGAACGCCGGGAATTCTTTCCCGAACACGCAGGGAAAGGATCCCTCCTCTCAAGCTAGGAGGCGGAAACGGGGCTCCTCTGGATGTGGGCGGGACTCTCGTGCTTCCTCTCGAGTGGAGACGGGTATGTCGGGGAACTTCTTGAGTTGCAGCAAGGGTGTGAAGGACCTTTGGAAGTTCCAGAGGTTAGGTGTGAGAAGCTCGAGACGCCTCAGCGGAAATGGGCCTCATCTCGCCTGGAGGGGAGAACCTCCTGGATTTTCTCGAGTTGCGGCAGGTGCTCTCGACTTACGACGGGGACCTCAGGGACCCGCTCTGGTGGCCTCAGGAAAGGCCAGTCCCCATGCGAGTTGCTCGGGGGCCTCTCGGGATTCCTCTCCTGTCGATGCTGGGGCCTAAGACCTTGTGGGGAGTCAGTGCCGGAACCTGAGCATTCCTCTCCAGTGCTGTCATGGATCTTGGGGTACTTCTGGAGTCTCCCCAGGGGAGTCAGTCCTCCTCTCGAGTGGGGCATGCACGTGCGCTTTCCTCCTGAGCTGAAGCAGCAGTGCCACGCTTCCCTATGCTTGGATCAAGGGATCTGTGGCTTTCCCTCGAGGCTTTCACACGAGACTTTCCAACGAGGCTTTCCCACAGGGCTGTCCCTCGTGCCACCGTGGTGTGAGTTGATCCTCGGCTTGAAAGTCAAAACAGTGCAGGAAAACAGGTTTCCCTGGAATGAACTGAGACATCTGGGGGACTATGGGAATGGTAGCACGACCCTGAGTTCCTCTCGCCTTTTCTGTGGAGAGTGCCTTCTCTTGAGAAGCGACGGGAACGCCGGGAATTCTTTCCCGAGCACGCAGGGAAAGGATCCCTCTTCTCGAGCTAGGAGGTGGAAACGGGGCTCCTCTGGATATGGTCGGGACTCTCGTGCTTCCTCTCGAGTGGAGATATGTATGTCTTCTTGAGATGCAGCAAGGGTGTGGAGGACCCTTCGGAAGTTCCAGAGTACAGGTGTGATTAGCCTCAGGACGCCTCAGCGGAAATGGGCCTGATCTCGCCTGGAGGGTAGAACCTCCTGGATTTTCTCGAGTTGCGGCAGGTGCTCTCGACTTACGACGGGGACCTCAGGGACCCGCTCTGGTGGCCTCAGGAAAGGCCATTCCCATGCGCGTTGCTCGGGGGCGTCTCGGCATTCCTCTCCGTCGATGCCGGGGCCTGAGATCTTATGTGGAGTCGGTGCCGGAACCTGAGGATTCCTCTCCAGTGCTTACATGGATCTTGGGGTACTTCTGGAGTCTCCCCAGGGGAGTCAGTCCTCGGCTCGAGTGGGGGCATGCACCTGCGCTTTCCTCCCGAGCTGTAGCAGCAGTGTCACGCTTCCCTTCGAGTGGATCAAAGGATCTGTGGCTTTCCCTTGAGCTTTCCCATGAGGCTTTCCCACAAGGCTGTCCCACGTGCCACCGTGCCGTGAATCGACCTCGGCTTGAAAGTCGAGGCAGTGCAGGGAAAACAGGTATCCCTGGAATGGACTGAGACATCTGAGGGACTCTGGGATGGTGGCACGACCCTGGAGTTCCTCTCGCCTTTTCTGTGGAAAGTGCCTTCTCTGAGAAGCGACGGGAACGCCCTGAATTCTTTCCCGACCACGCAGGGAAAGGATCCCTCCTCTCGAGCTAGGAGGCGGAAACGGGGCTCCTCTGGATGTGGGCGGGGCTCTCGTGCTTCCTCTCGAGTGGAGACGGGTATGTCGGGGAACTTGTTGAGTTACACCAAGGGTGTGAAGACCCTTTGGAAGTTCCAGAGGTTAGGTGTGATTAGCCTCGAGGCGCCTCAGCGGAAATGGGCCTCATCTCGCCTGGAGGGGCGAACCTCCTGGATTTTCCTGAGTTGCGGCAGGTGCTCTCGACTTACGACGGGGACCTCAGGGACCCGCTCTGGTGGCCTCAGGAAAGGCCAGTCCCCATGCGAGTAATTCGGGGGCCTCTAGGGCCTCCTCTCCCGTCGATGCCGGGGCCTAAGACCTTGTGTAGAGTCGGTGCCGGAACCTGAGCATTCCTCTCCAGTGCTGACATGGATGTGGGGTACTTTTGGAGTCTCCCTAGGGGAGTCAGTCCTCGTCTCGTTTGGGGCATGCACGTGCGCTTTCCTCCCGAGATGGGGCAGCAGTGTCATGTTTCCCGTCGAGTGATCAAGGATCAGTGGCTTTTCCTCGAGTCTTTTCCACAAGGCTTTCCCACGAGGCTTTCCCACAGGGCTGTCCACGTGCCACGTGGTGTGAGTCGATACTCGGCTTGAAAGTCGAGGCAGTACAGGGAAAAGAGGTTTCCCTGAAATGAACTGCATCTGGGGGACTCTGGGAATGGTGGCACGACCCTGGAGTTCCTCTCACCTTTCCTGTGGAGAGGCCTCCTCTTTAGATGCGATGGGCGGGAATTCTTTCCGAACACGCAGGGAAGGATCCTCCTCTCGAGGTAGGAGGCGGAAACGGGACTCTTCTGGATGTGGGCGGGACTCTCGTGCTTCCTCTCAAGTGGAGACGGGATGTCGGGGAACTTCTTGAGTTGCAGCAATTGTGTGAATGACCATTTGGAATTTCCAGATATTAGAAGTGATTAGACTCGAGACGCCTAAGCGGAAATGGGCCTCATCTCGCCTGGAGGGAGAACCTAATGAATTTTCTCGAGTTGAGGCAGGTGCTCTCGACTTACGACGGGGACCTCAGGGACCCGCTCTGGTGGCCTCAGGAAAGGCCAGTCCCCATGGCGAGTTGCTCGGGCCTCTCGGGATTCCTCTCCCGTCGATGCGGGGCCTAAGACCTTGTGTGGAATCGGTGCGGAACCTGAGATTGCTCTCCAGTGCTGACATGGATCTTGGGGTACTTCTGGAGTCTCCCAGGGGAGTCCGTCTCCTCTCGAGTGGGAGAATTCACGTGTGCTCTCTCCGAGGTGTAGCAGCAGTGTCGCGCTCCTTCGTGTGGATCAAGGGATCTGTGGCTTTCCCTCGAGGCTTT
>NW_017218143.1:0-12079 GCF_001704415.2 Capra hircus | reverse complement strand
ACGGGGTCCAGAACATTTGTAATAAATTTTACAGAGCAAAAGCTTTTACAGGCCCATGCAAAGTATAATTAAGTTTTTAGCTGTTTTATTACTTTATCCAAGTATCTAAATCTCTTTTCTGGAAACCAAGGACATTGGTCTCGTAACACGAGCCTTTTAATCTTTAATTTGTCTTTTTTGTTTAACAGTTACAAATTACTTGTATAAAGAGGTGTCATTGTTTTGAGTCATTGTTACCCTGTCAGAAAATTAAGAGTTATAGAAAAGTCTGCCTTGACAAAAAGGTTTTACCTTAGCCAAGGGGGGTTTTGTTTTAAACCCTAAGATAGCAGGTTTCTTTTCAACCTCTAGAGCACCAGGTTTCTCTTAAACCCTTGAACACTTCCCACTCGTCCTCACCCTGTCTATCCTACAGGGGGGTCCGTGGCACCCCTGAGTGGGGTCCTAGCCGTCCCGAACACTCAACACTGGGGAGTACCCGAAAGTACTCCGGGGGGAGTGATTAAGTCACTCCGGGGGGAGCAACAGAGAGTGCTCCGGGGGGAGCAACAGAGAGTGCTCCGGGGGGAGCTTTTGCTCCGAGGAACCTACCTTTGAATAGCCTGTTCCGGGCACCACTTGCTGGGGTCCAGCCCCGGTGGATCCAGGGAATTCGAAGGGTGGACGGCGTTGGCGTGGAAAGACTTGTTTGTTTATTAATGTAAGATTAGATTAAGAAACTATAGTGTAGTAAGAAGATTAAGTGGAGAAGAGGGCTGAATAGCTTGGTTTACGCGGAAGGCCAATAAAATTCCAGACAAGGAATTTGCACCATCTACGTTGGCCACCGGCGCACGCTTGAATATCTAAGGGTGCCTCGCGCTTAAGCTCCCTTTCGTGCGGGTCTTAACAGCGGGGCAAGTAAGTAGACCCTGGCGAGCCTCCGCGCCCCAGATGGAGATTCAGCCTGAAGTTAAAGTAAAGAGCAGAGAGAGGGAAGGGGAGAGAAAGAGAGAGAGAGAGAGACATGGGGGGAGCCAGAGTCCCAAGAAACCAGGCCGAGAGACTAGTTCGAGAACTGGCCCCCCCCCCATCTTCCCTTTTATACTTTTGATAAAACACGGAGATCATTGGTAACACAAAATTATGTAGCGTTCGCAACCCAGATTCTTTCCGTATATCATTTTGTATACAAAAGGTCTCAGGTGATTTACATTATCTTTTGGCCAAGAGGCTTGTTAACACTTTTTGGCTCTCTTCCTTAATGAATGTTAATTTTGTTTCCCCTGAAGTGTTTTTTTTTTTTTAATCTGCATCTCCTTAAAGCATTAAAGTTACATCTCTATAGAACAAAGGTGCAGTGGGATATAACAAAGAAGGTACTTAACTCAAAGATCTAATGTTGCTAATACCAGGTCTACTACTTGTTTTTCTATATACCAACTATATCTAAAAATAAAGGATATGAAAATTTGGCAGCAAGCATTGACCCAAAAAATGAAACCTTTAATCAGTCCTATTCTAAAGATTTTGACTCCTCGGAAGCTCCTACATTCCTAGGATGTTTTAAGCTTTCTGTGCCTCCTGCGGTCAGGAGGCCTCAAACAATCACATGCGCAGCTGCACGAGTCGTGCAGGCAGGCTAGAAAGCCATCGGAGGGGTTTTTGGATTGAAACACTCTTTCAAATGCAGAAGACTAAAGCCCTGAATTGACTTTTTCCAGAAAATGTCAGAAGAGTGGAAAAGCAGAGCACAAAAGCCGGCAGATTTTTGTTGGGGTACGTGCTTAGGAATTTGCAGAGGGGTCCCTGAAGTCTGAGCACGCCTTGCGTATGTCAGCTTCCTTCCTCATGACCTTGTACGGGCGGGATTCCTCACACTGGCTCCCAGCAGGTGCCGGACCCTGAGGATTCCTCTCCAGTGCTGACATGGATCTTGGGGTACTTCTGGAGTCTCCCCAGGGGAGTCAGTCCTCGTCTCGAGTGGGGGCATGAACGTGCGGTTTCCTCTCGAGCTGTAGCAGCAGAGTCAGCCTTCCCTTCGCGTGGATCAAGGGATCTGTGTTTCCCTCGAGGCTTTCCACGAGGCTTTCCCACGAGGCTTTCCCACAGGGCTGTACCACGTGCCACCGTGGTGTGAGTCGATCCTCGGCTTGAAGGTCGAGGCAGTGCAGGGAAAACAGGTTTCCCTGGAATGGACTGAGACATCTGGGGGAGTGTGGGAACGGTGGCGTGGCACGAACCTCTCCCCCCCAAGTGGAGAGCGCCTCCTCTTGAGATGCGACGGGAACGCTGGGAATACTTTCCCGAACACGCAGGGAAAGGATCCCTCCTCTAGAGCTATGAGGCGGAAACGGGGCTCCTCTGTATGTGGGCGGGACTCTCGTCCTTCTTCTCGAGTGGAGTCGGGTATGACGGGGAACTTCTTGAGTTGCAGCAAGGGTGTGAAGGACCCTTGGGAAATTCCAGCGTTTAGGTGTGATTAGCCTCGAGGAGCCTCATCGGAAAAGGGCCTCATCTCACCTGGAGGGGAGAACCTCCTGGATTTTCAAGAGTTGCGGCCGGTGCTCTCGACTTACCACGGGGACCTCAGGGACCCGCTCTGGGGGCCTCAGGAAAGGCCAGTCCCCTTGCGAGTTGCTCGGGGCCTCTCGGGGCCTCTCGGTTTCCTCTCCTGTCGATTCTGGGGCCTAAAACCTTGTGTGGAGTCAGCGCCGGAACCTGAGAATTCCTCTTCAGTGCTGACATGGATCTTGGGGTACTTCTGGAGTCTCCCCATGGGAGTCAGTCCTTTTCTCGAGTGGGGGGCATGCACGTGCGCATTCCTCCCGAGCTGTAGCAGCAGTGTCACGCTTCCCTTCGCGGGGATCAAGGGATCAGGGGCTTTCCCTCTAGGCTTTCCCACGAGGCTTTCCCAAGAGGCTTTCCCACGGCCGTCCCACGCCACCGTGGTGTGAGTCGATCCTCGGCTTGAAAGTCGAGGCAGTGCAGGGAAAACAGGTTTCCCTGGAATGGACTGACACATCTGGGGGACTCTGGGAATGTGGCACGACCCTGGAGTTCCTCTCGCCTTTCCTGTGGAGAGCGCCTCCTCTTGAGATGCGAGGGAAACGCCGGGAATTCTTTCCCGACCACGAGGGAAATGATACCTCCTCTCGAGCTAGGAGGCGGAAAAGGGGCTCCTCTGGATGTGGGCGGGACTCTCGTGCTTCCTCTCGAATGGAGACGGGTATGTCGGGGAACTTCTTGAGTTGCAGCAAGGGTGTGAAGGACCCTTTGGAAGTTCCAGAGGTCAGGTGTGATAAGCCTCGAGTCGCCTCTGCAGAAATGGGCCTCATCTCGCCTGGAGGGGAGAACCTCCTGGATTTTCTCGAGTTGCGTCAGGTGCTCTCGACTTACGACAGGGACCTCAGAGACCCGCTCTGGTGGCCTCAGGAAAGACCAGTCCCCATGCGAGTTACTCAGGGCCCTCTCGGGGTTCCTCTCCCGTCGATGCCAGGGCCTAAGACCTTGTGTGGAGTCGGTGCCGGAACCTGAGGATTCCTTTGTAGTGCTGACAAGGATCTTGGGGTACTTCTCCAGTCTCCCCACGGGAGTCAGTCCTCATCTCGAGTGGGGGCATGCACGTGCGCTTTCCTCCCGAGCTGTAGCAGCAGTGTCACGCTTCCCTTCGCGTGGATCAAGGTATCTGCGGCTTTCCCTCGAGGCTTTCCCACGAGTCTTTTCCACGAGGCTTTCCCACGAGACTTTCCCAAACGGCTGTCCCACGTGCCACCGTGTTGTTTGTCGATCCTAGGCTAGAAAGTTGAGGCAGTGCAGGAGAAACAGGTTTCCATGGAATGGACTGAGACATCTGGGGGCCTCTGGGAATGGGTGCACGAATCTGGAGTTCCTCTCGCCTTTCCTGTGGAGAGCGCCTCCTCTTGAGATGAGATGGGAACTCCGGGAGTACTTGACCGACCACTCAGTGAAAGGATCCCTCCTCTCGAGCTAGGAGGCAGTAACGGGGCTCCTCTGGATGTGGGCGGGACTCTCGGGCTTCCTCTCGAGTGGAGACGGGTGTGTGGGGGAGCTTCTTGAGTTGCAGCAAGGGCGTGAAGGACCCTTTGTAAGTTCCATAGGTTAGGTGTGATTAGCCTGGAGACGCCTCAGCGGAAATGGGCCTCATCTCGCCTGGAGGGTAGAACCTCCTGGATTTTCTCGAGTTGCGGCAGGTGCCCTCGACTTACGACGGGGACCTCAGGGACCCGCTCTGGTGCCCTCAGGAAAGGCCAGGCCCCATGCGAGTTGCTCTGGGGCCTCGCGGGATTCCTCTCCCGTAGATGCCAGGGCCTAAGACCTTGTGTGGAGTCGGTGCCGGAAGCTGAGGATTCCTCTCCAGTGCTGACATGGATCTTGGGGTACTTCTCGAGTCTCCCCAGGGGTGTCAGTCTTCGTCTCGAGTGGGGCCATGCACGTGCGCTTTCCTCCCGAGCTGTAGCAGCAGTGTCCCGCTTCCCTTCGCGTGGATCAAGGGATCTGTGGCTTTCCCTCGAGGCTTTCCCAGGAGGCTTTCCCACAGGACTGTCCCACGTGCCACTGTGGTGTGAGTCGATCCTCGGCTTGAAAGTCAAGGCAGTGCAGGGAATACAGGTTTCCCTGGAATGGACTGAGACATCTGGGGTACTCAGGGAACGGTGGCACGACCCTGGAGTTCCTCTCGCCTTTCCTGTGGAGAGCGCCTCCCCTTGAGATGCGACCTGAACGTCGGGAATTCTTTCCCGAGCATCCAGGGAAAGGATCCCTCCTCTCGAGCTAGGAGGTGGAAACGGGGCTCCTCTGGATGTGGGCGGGACTCTCGTGCTTCCTCTCGAGTGGAGATGGGTATGTCGGGGAACTTCTTGAGTTGCAGCATGGGTGTGAAGGACCCTTTGGAAGTTCCAGAGTTTAGGTGTGATTAGCCTGGAGACGCCTCAGCGGAAATGGGCCTCATCTCGCCTGGAGGGGAGAACCTCCTGGATTTTCCCGAGTTGCGGCAGGTGCTCTCTCGACTTACGTCGGGGACCTCAGGGACCCTCTCTGGTGGCCTCAGGAAAGGCCAGTCCCCATGCGAGTTACTCGGTGGCCTCTCGGGGCCTCTCGGGTTTCCTCTCCCGTCGATGCTGGGGCTAAGACCTTGTGTGGAGTCAGGGCCGGAACCTGAGGATTCCTCTCCAGTGCTGACATGGATCTTGGGGTACGTCTGGAGTCTCCCCAGGGGAGTCAGTCCTCGTCTCGAGTGGGGGCATGCACATGAGCTTTCCTTCCCAGCTGTAGCAGCCGTGTCACGCTTCCCTTCGAGTGGATCAAGGGATCTGTGGCTTTCCCTCGAGGCTTTCCCACGAGGCTTTCCCACGACGCTTTCCCACAGGGCTGTCCCACGTGTCACCGTGGTGTGAGTGGATCCTCGGCTTGAAAGTCGAGGCAGTGCAGGGAAAACAGGTTTCCCTGGAATGGACTGAGACATCTGGGGGACTCTGGGAATGTGGCAAGACCCTGGAGTTCCTCTCGCCTTTCCTGTGGAGAGCGCCTCCACTTGAGATGCGATGGGAACGCCGGGAATTGTTTCCCGACAACGCGGGAAAGGATCCCCTCGAGCTAGGAGGCGGATATGGGCTCCTCTGGATGTGGGCGGGACTCTCGTGCTTCCTCTCTAGTGGAGTCGGGTATGTCGTGGAACTTCTTGAGTTGCAGCATGGGTGTGAAGTACCCTTTGGAAGTTCCAGAGTTTAGGTGTGATTAGCCTCGAGACGCCTCAGCGGAAATGGGCCTCATCTCGCCTGGAGGGGAGAACCTCCCGGATTTTCTCGAGTTGCGGCAGGTGCTCTCGACTTACGTTGGGGACCTCAGGGACCCTCTCTGGTGGCCTCAGGAAAGGCCAGTCCCCATGCGAGTTACTCGGTGGGCTCTCGGGGGCCTCTCGGGTTTCCTCTCCCGTCGATGCTGGGGCCTAAGACCTTGTGTGGAGTCAGTGCCGGTACCTGAGGATTCCTCTCCAGTGCTGACATGGATCTTGGGGTACGTCTGGAGTCTCCCCATGGAGTCAGTCCTCGTCTCGAGTGGGGGCATGTACATGCCGCTTCCTCCCCAGCTGTAGCAGCACGTGTCACGCTTCCCTTCGCGTGGAACAAGGATCTGGGGCATTCCCTCGAGGCTTTCCCAAAAGGCTTTCCCCCTGAGGCTTTCCCACAGGGCTGTCCACGTGCCACCGTGTTGTGAGTCGATCCTCGGCTTGAAGTCGAGGCAGTGCAGGGGAAAAATGGTTTCCCTGGAATGGACTGAGCATCTGGGGGACTCTGGGAATGGTGGCACACCCTGGAGTTCCTCTCGCCTTTCCTGTGGAGAGCGCCTCCTCTTGAGATGCGACGGGAATCGCCGGGAATTCTTTCCCGACCACGCAGGGAAAGGATACCCTCCTCTCGAGCAAGGAGGCGGAAACGGGGCTCCTCTGGATGTGGGCGGGACTCTCGTGCTTCCTCTCGAGTGGAGACGGGTATGTCGGGGATCTTCTTGAGTTGCAGCAAGGGTGTGAAGGACCCTTTGGAAATTCCAGAGGTTAGGTGTGATTAGCCTCGAGACACCTCCAGCGGAAATGGGCCTCATCTCGCCTGGAGGGGAGAACCTCCTGGATGTTCTCAAGTTGGGGCAGGTGCTCTCGACTTACGATGGGGACCTCAGGGACCCGCTCCGGTGGCCTCAGGAAAGGCCAGTCCCCATGCGAGTAGCTCGCAGGCCTCGCGGGATTCCTCTCCCGTCGATGCCGGGGCCTAAGATCTTGTGTGGAGTCGGTGCCAGTACCTGAGGATTCGTCTCCAGTGCTGACGTGGATCTTGGGGTACTCCTGGAGTCTCCCCAGGGGAGTCAGTCCTCGTCTCGAGTGGGGGCATGCACGTGCGCATTCCTCCCGAGCTGTAGCAGCAGTGTCACGCTTCCCTTCGCGGGGATCAAGGGATCAGGGGCTTTCCCTCTAGGCTTTCCCACGAGGCTTTCCCAAGAGGCTTTCCCACACGGCCGTCCCACGTGCCACCGTGGTGTGAGTCGATCCTCGGCTTGAAAGTCGAGGCAGTGCAGGGAAAACAGGTTTCCCTGGAATGGACTGACACATCTGGGGGACTCTGGGAATGTGGCACGACCCTGGAGTTCCTCTCGCCTTTCCTGTGGAGAGCGCCTCCTCTTGAGATGCGAGGGAAACGCCGGGGAATTCTTTCCCGACCACGAGGGAAATGATACCTCCTCTCGAGCTAGGAGGCGGAAAAGGGGCTCCTCTGGATGTGGGCGGGACTCTCGTGCTTCCTCTCGAATGGAGACGGGTATGTCGGGGAACTTCTTGAGTTGCAGCAAGGGTGTGAAGGACCCTTTGGAAGTTCCAGAGGTCAGGTGTGATAAGCCTCGAGTCGCCTCTGCAGAAATGGGCCTCATCTCGCCTGGAGGGGAGAACCTCCTGGATTTTCTCGAGTTGCGTCAGGTGCTCTCGACTTACGACAGGGACCTCAGAGACCCGCTCTGGTGCCTCAGGAAAGACCAGTCCCCATGCGAGTTACTCAGGGCCCTCTCGGGGTTCCTCTCCCGTCGATGCCAGGGCCTAAGACCTTGTGTGGATTCGGTGCCTGCCGGGGGTCCACCCCCAGTGGATCCAGGTAATTCGAAGGGTAGACAGCGTTGGCTTGGAAAGACTTGTTTGTTTATTAATGTAAGATTAGATTAAGAAACTATAGTGTAGTAAGAAGATTAAGTGGAGGAAGAGGCTGAATAGCTTGGTTTACGTGGAAGGCCAATAAAATTCCAGACAAGGAATTTGCACCATCTACGTTGGGCCACCGGCGCCCGCTTGAATATCTAAGGGTGCCTCGCCTTAAGCTCCCTTTCGTGCGGGTCTTAACAGCCGGGGCAAGTAAGTAGACCTGGCGAGCCTCCGCGCCCCAGATGGAGATTCAGCCTGAAGTTAAAGTAAAGAGCAGAGAGAGGGAAGGGGAGAGAAGAAGAGAGAGAGAGAGACATGGGGGGAGCCAGAGTCCCAAGAAACCAGGCCGAGAGACTAGTTCGAGAAACTGGCCCCCATCCTTTATTGTTCAGAAGGCCTTTTATACTTTTGATAAAACACGGAGATCATTGGGTAACACAAAATTATGTAGCGTTCGCAACCCAGATTCTTTCCGTATATCATTTTGTATACAAAAGGTCTCAGGTGATTTACATTATCTTTTGGCCAAGAGGCTTGTTAACACTTTTTGGCTCTCTTCCTTAATGAATGATAATTTTGTTTCCCCTGAAGTTTTTTTTTTTTTTTTAATCTGCATCTCCTTAAAGCATTAAAGTTACATCTCTATAGAACAAAGGTGCAGTGGGATATAACAAAGAAGGTACTTAACTCAAAGATCTAATGTTGCTAATACCAGGTCTACTACTTGTTTTTCTATATACCAACTATATCTAAAAATAAAGGATATGAAAATTTAGCAGCAAGCATTGACCCAAAAAATGAAACCTTTAATCAGTCCTATTCTAAAGATTTTGACTCCTCGGAAGCTCCTACATTCCTAGGATGTTTTAAGCTTCCTGTGCCTCCTGCCTCAGGAGGCTTCAAACAATCACATGCGCAGCTGTACGAGTCCTGCAGGCAGGCTAGAAAGCCATCGGAGGGGTTTTTGGATTGAAACACTCTTTCAAATGCAGAAGACTAAAGCCCTGATTTGACTTTTTCCAGAAAACGTCAGAAGAGTGGAAAAGCAGAGCACAAAAGCCGGCAGATTTTTGTTGGGGTACGTGCTTAGGAATTTGCAGAGGGGTCCCTGAAGTCTGAGCACGCCTTGCGTATGTCAGCTTCCTTCCTCATGACCTTGTCACGGGCGGGATTCCTCACACTGGCTCCCAGCATCTCACCCTGTTTTATTTTAAATAATTAATCATTTATGTTTAAAATCAGGTGCAGTTCTGTCGCGAGATTCCGAATGCTCTGCCGAAGAATCTAGACAATACAGGGAAGAATGATTATGAGGAGCAAGATTATAAAGAGTAGACAGAATAGTCTTTCCAGAAATGAAGTTAGAGAAAGAGTGGAAAAAGTCATTGGCTTCTCCTGAGGTGGTAAAATCTAATCGGGAGTGTTCCAAGGTCTGAATCTGGTTATGCAGTTTCCCTAAGTCTAAACTAATATCTGAGCTGTTCCAAAACACCTAAAACTTGATTTTTTAACATATTGGGCATTTACACTTGTTGAGTCAATGACCGCTGCCATAGTAACAATAACAGTTATTGTAACACAGCAAGAACATAATTATCATATCAATAAGTTGTTACAGTTACAGGACATCTTTAAAACCACAAAAGAGCAGACATTACTTTGAGGAGTTAAACAAGATGAAAACATCCATGGTTGACAAGTCGCTACATTAGGTACGTTAAGTTTTCTGGAATCATTGGTGAAAAGAAGAACATAAGGAGAGGATAGACAAGCCAAAATAGAGTAAATAGAGTCATTTTCTGGTTGGAGTTTGCGCTGCAGCAGCTGTTAGTCCCGCCGGGATCTTGATGTTTCTTTTGCCTCTTCTGCCGGTGGGAGCAGCGGCCTTCACCCCGCCTCTGACACTGGCGCTGTAACGGGGCTGCGAGTGCGGTGCACTGGGTTCCGTCAGTCAGGCTGGCCCCGCCCGCAGCTTTTGGTGCACGGCTGTTTCCCGCGGCGGTGGCGGCAGAGAAGTTCCCTTTTTCTTTTGTGGCGAATCAGTCTGTCCGGGATCCAAATTGACGAATCTGCACCCTGTGGAAAAAATATAAACACTTCCTCGACCCGCAGCAAATTCTGGGTCGGGATCTTTTTGTTATCTGGAGATCTTTTTGCTTTACCAATGGCTTTTTATTTTACTGTTCCAAACGAATCAGCATTTAACTTATTACAAAGAGAACATGTTGTAAAATCTGATGGGGGAAAACTATACTTAATTTCTCCTTTTTTAATTTTTGAATTAACAAAGCACGTGAGGGTAAATGATGCAAGATCTGATCACAAGAATTTCCTATAGCAATCTGCCAATCATCAAACATTTGAAAAGCATCAAGTTGGTTTTTTTTATATGGAATTACAATTTTTGATGGCTCTTTACTAAACAATTTAATAAATCAGTATGCTTGAATTAATCTTTTAAATTAATATGGCAGTAATTTTTTCTTAGGCAGAGGCCATTGTTCCACCAAGTTGGGATAAGATAAAACTATTTTTTGGGGGGTCATTAGATGGAACCAATGGCCTTCTTGTCACAAGCATCCTGTAGGTATACATTTTGTGGCAAGAATAATTTAATCTCCTTTTTTGGCAATATTAATCTTAATTAACTGATCATTTAAAGCCTCATTCACTTTAACGAAAGCCAACTGTGTCACACTAGTCAACTTTTTCTTAGAACTGGGATTAGGATTGTTTTTTTTTCAGCAATCAAACAAAAGGCTTTAAATCTACAAAAGTCAGTTTTAAATGTGGGCATATCCAATTAATATCAACTAATAATTTTTGGAAATCATTTAAAGTTAGTAAACAATCTCTCAGCAGCTTTAAAAGGACATTATCAGTTTTAAAACTTTTGGCAGACCCAAATATAAGAAGCAAGAAAAGCTTTTTTAATGATCTTTTTATAACCCAAATCTGGTCTATAGCCTTTTAGATGACAAGTAGCCATTTAATCTTTGCTTGAATACTTCCAGCAACGGGGAGCTCACTATTCACCAAGGTTTTAAACTCTCTCTCACCTCTTACTCTATAGCATTTTTATCCTGCATACCACCTTTTCTAATCCCACCAACTCCTTTTCAGTAGTATATGTTGGCCAGGAGCTGCGCTAGTCTCTCAGCAATCTAAGAAACGTCTTGTCTATTGTCTAACAGCCATGACATTTTATATCTTTAAAAAATCTTTTAAAGGCCAAGAAGCTGCAATTTTTTGCACCCAAAAAGCTAGATCTAGATCCTCTGGGGCTTTTTTTGTCTGGTTTTTCTGTCTGGTAATAAGGTAAAAGCAAAAGCTGTGCTATTTTTTAATTTTAATTACACAGTTTTAGCAGGTGGCGATATCAAAACTTCAATTTTTTAGTATAATCAGAATTTACTACACAAGAACTACCGAAATTTTTTGAAAAGAAAGCAAGCTATGCCCAGCACAAGTCTTACAATGTCCTCAGGAAGGGGACTAGCCACTGGAATCTGAGTCAGGAGCTATTATTATTAAGGTGGTGGAACTGAGGTCCAGGCCTGAGCTACCTGGGGTTGTTTGGCACGGCTTGTTATCTCTGTTTAGCAAGACATTTTGGCAAAAAATGTTCTATTTGGCCTCAAGAGAAACATTTTGCATTTGTAAAGTCCTTTTTATTACGAATTTTTCTTTTTTTTTCCTGTTTTTCTTCCTTTTTCTTTTTTTTGTTGGGTGAGGCCCCTCCTGAGGGGATTTTATGCAAGGAGCAAGCTCTGTTTTAAAAGCTCTTTTGCTCAAAAAATATTGTCACTATCGTTTTCAAACTTAAGCAATGTTCTGGGAGGCTTTGGATATAAAGTGGGGAGTTCTTAAGCCCTGGGGAGGCGCAAGCAGAGGTTGCAGTGGTCGCCTTAAATAAGACAACTCTTTTAAAGGTTTGGTTTGTGTAGAGGGGAGGGGGCTCTTCAGGGCGCTCGGCCGCTGCGTCCTATAACCCTCCTTCCTCGGGAGGAAGAGTACAGTCTCTCTCCTTTTGTTTGCCAATGGCAGAAAATATGATCTGCGTAATAGGTGGAGACCCACTACGATCCACTGCTATAGTCTCTCCCATAGGCTATCTAACTAACAGCCTCATGACGGGGGTCCAGAACATTTGTAATAATATTTTACAGAGCAAAAGCTTTTACAGGCCCATGCAAAGTATAATTAGTTTTTAGCTGTTTTATTACCTTTATCCAAGTATCTAAATCTCTTTTCTGGAAACCAAGGACATTGGTCTCGTAACACGAGCCTTTTAATCTTTAATTTGTCTTTTTTGTTTAACAGTTACAAAATTACTTGTATAAAGAGGTGTCATTGTTTTGAGTCATTGTTACCCGTGTCAGAAAATTAAGAGTTTAGAAA
>NW_017218142.1:0-12079 GCF_001704415.2 Capra hircus | reverse complement strand
GGGGCCGTGCACCAAGCTGCGGGCGGGCCAGCTGACTGACGAACCCAGTGCACCGCACTCGCAGCCCCGTTACAGCGCCAGTGTCAGAGGGCGGGGTGAAGGCCGCTGCTCCCACCGGCAGAAGAGGCAAAAGAAACATCAAGATCCCGGCGGGACTAACAGCTGCTGCAGCGCAAACTCCAACCAGAAAATGACTCTATTTACTCTATTTGGCTTGTCTATCCTCTCCTTATGTTCTTCTTTTCACCAATGATTCCAGAAAACTTAACGTACCTAATGTAGCAACTTGTGAACCATGGATGTTTTCATCTTGTTTAACTCCTCAAAGTAATGTCTGCTCTTTTGTGGTTTTAAAGATGTCCTGTAACTGTAACAACTTATTGATATGATAATTATGTTCTTGCTGTGTTACAATAACTGTTATTGTTACTATGGCAGCGGTCATTGACTCAACAAGTGTAAATGCCCAATATGTTAAAAAATCAAGTTTTAGGTGTTTTGGAACAGCTCAGATATTAGTTTAGACTTAGGGAAACTGCATAACCAGATTCAGACCTTGGAACACTCCCGATTAGATTTTACCACCGCAGGAGAAGCCAATGACTTTTTCCACACTTTCTCTAACTTCATTTCTGGAAAGACTATTCTGTCTACTCTTTATAATCTTGCTCCTCGTAATCATTCTTCCCTGTATTGTCTAGATTCTTCGGCAGAGCATTCGGAATCTCGGCGACCGAACTGCACCTGATTTTAAACAAAAATAATTAATTATTTAAAATAAAAAAGGGTGAGATGCTGGGAGCCAGTGTGAGGAATCCCGCCCGTGACAAGGTCATGAGGAAGGAAGCTGACATACGCAAGGCGTGCTCAGACTTCAGGGACCCCTCTGGAAATTCCTAAGCACGTACCCCAACAAAAATCTGCCGGCTTTTCTGCTCTGCTTTTCCACTCTTCTGACATTCTCTGGAAAAAGTCAAATCAGGGCTTTAGTCTTCTGCATTTGAAAGAGTGTTTCAATCCAAAAACCCCTCCGATGGCTTTCTAGCCTGCCTGCAGGACTCGTACAGCTGGCGCATGTGATTGTTTGAGGCCTCCTGACCCGCAGGAGCACAGGAAGCTTAAAACATCCTAGGAATGTAGGAGCTTCCGAGGAGTCAAAATCTTTAGAATAGGACTGATTAAAGGTTTCATTTTTTGGGTCAATGCTTGCTGCCAAATTTTCATATCCTTTATTTTTAGATATAGTTGGTATATAGAAAAACAAGTAGTAGACCTGGTATTAGCAACATTAGATCTTTGAGTTAAGTACCTTCTTTGTTATATCCCACTGCACCTTTGTTCTATAGAGATGTAACTTTAATGCTTTAAGGAGATGCAGATTAAAAAAAAAACACTTCAGGGGAAACAAAATTAACATTCATTAAGGAAGAGAGCCAAAAAGTGTTAACAAGACTCTTGGCCAAAAGATAATGTAAATCACCTGAGACCTTTTGTATACAAACTGATATACGGAAAGAATCTGGGTTGTGAACGCTACATAATTTTGTGTTACCCATTGATCTCCGTGTTTTATCAAAAGTATAAAAGGCCTTCTGAACAATAAAGGATGGGGGCCAGTTTCTCGAACTAGTCTCTCGGCCTGGTTTCTTGGGACTCTGGCTCCCCCCATGTCTCTCTCTCTCTCTTCTTCTCTCCCCTTCCCTCTCTCTGCTCTTTACTTTAACTTCAGGCTGAATCTCCATCTGGGGCGCGGAGGCTCGCCAGGTCTACTTACTTGCCCCGGCTGTTAAGACCCGCACGAAAGGGAGCTTAAGGCGAGGCACCCTTAGATATTCAAGCGTGAGCCGGTGGCCCAACGTAGATGGTGCAAATTCCTTGTCTGGAATTTTATTGGCCTTCCGCGTAAACCAAGCTATTCAGCCCTCTTCCTCCACTTAATCTTCTTACTACACTATAGTTTCTTAATCTAATCTTACATTAATAAACAAACAAGTCTTTCCACGCCAACGCCGTCCACCCTTCGAATTCCCTGGATCCACCGGGGCTGGACCCCGGCAGGCACCGACTCCACACAAGGTCTTAGGCCCTGGCATCGACGGGAGAGGAATCCCGAGAGGCCCCCGAGCAACTCGCAAGGGGACTGGCCTTTCCTGAGGCCACCAGAGCGGGTCCCAGCGGTCCCCGTCGTAAGGCGAGAGCACGTACCGCAACTCGAAAAAATCCAGGAGATTCTCCCCTCCAGGGGAGATGAGGCCCATTTCCGCTAAGGCGTCTCGACTCTAGACACACCTAACCTCTGGAATTCCAAAGGATCCTTCACACCCTTGCTGCAACTCAAGAAGTTCCCCAACATACCCGTCTCCACTCGAGAGGAAGCACGAGAGTCACGCCCACATCCAGAGGAGCCCCGTTTCTGCCTCCAAGTTCGAGAGGAGGGATCCTTTTGCTGCGTGGTCGGGAAAGAATTCCCGGCGTTCCCGTCGCATCTCAAGAGGAGGCGCTGTCCACAGGAAAGGCGACAGGAACTCCAGGGTCGTGCCACCGTTCCCAGAGTCCCCCAGATGTCTCAGTCCATTCCAGGGAAGCCTGTTTCCCCGGCACTGAAGCCTGTTTCCCCGGCACTGCCTCGACTTTCAAACCGAGGATCGACTGACACCACGGTGGCACGTGGGACATCACTGGGGGAAAGCATCGTTGGAAAGCCTTGTGGGAAAGCCTGGTGGGAAAGCCTAATGGGAAAGCCTTGAGGGAAAGCCACAGATCCCTTGATCCAAGCGAAGGGAAGCGTGACACTGCTGCTACAGCTCGGGAGGAAAGCGCACTTGCATGTCCACACTCGAGACCAGGACTGACTCCCCTGGGGAGACTACAGAAGTACCCCAAGATCCATGTCAGCCCTGGAGAGGAATCCTCAGGTTCCGGCACAGACTCCACACAAGGACTTAGGCCCCGGCATCGAGGGGAGAGGAATCCCGAGAGGCCCCCGAGCAACTCGTATGGGGACCTGCCTTTCCTGAGGCCACCAGAGGGGGATCCTGATGTCCCCGTTGTAAGTCGAGAGCACCTGCCGCAACTCGAGAAAATCCAGGAGGTTCTCCCTTCCAGGCGAGATGAGGCCCTTCCGCTGAGGCATCTCGAGGCTAATCACACCAAACCTCTGGAACTTCCAAAGGGCCCTTCACACACTTGCTAAAACTAAAGAAGTTCGCCGACATACACCCGTCTTCACTCGAGAGGAAGCACGAGAGTCCCGCCCACATCTAGAGGAACCCGTTTCCGCCTCCTAGCACGAGATAGGTATCCTTTGCCTGATTGGTCGGGAAAGAATTCCCGGCGTTCCCGTCGCATCTCAAGAGGAGGCACTCTCCACAGGAAAGGCGAGCGGAACTCCAGGGTCGTGCCACAATTCCCAGAGTCCCCCAGATGTCTCAGTCCATTCCAGGGAAACCTGTTTCCCTACACTGGCCTCGAATTTCAGGACGAGGATCCACTCACACCACGGTGGCACGTGGGACAGCCCTTTGGGAAATCCTTGAGGGAAAGCCACAGATCCCTTGATCCATGCGAAGAGAAGCGTGACACTGCTGCTACAGCTCAGGAGGAAAGCGCACCTGCATGCCCCCACTCGAGACGAGGACTGACTCCCCTGGGGAGACTCCAGAAGTACCCCCAAGATCTATGTCAGCACTGGAGAGGAATCCTCAGGTTCCGGCAGCCGACTCCACACAAGGTCTTAGGCCCCGGCATCGACGGGAGAGAAATCCCGAGAGGCCCCCGAGCAACTCGCAATGGGGACTGGCCTTTTCCTGAGGCCACCAGAGCGGGTCCCTGAGGACCCCGTCGTAAGTCGAGAGCACCTGCACCAACTCAAGAAAATGCCAGGAGGTTCTCCCCTCCAGGGGAGATGAGGCCCATTTCCTCTGAGGCGTCCCCAGGCTAATTAAACCTAACCCTCTGGAACTTCCAAAGGGTCCTTCACACCCTTGCTACAACTCAAGAAGTTCCCCGACATACCCGTCTCCACTCGAGAGGAAGCACGAGAGTCCCGCCCACATCCAGAGGAGCCCCGTTTCCGCCTCATAGCTCGAGAGGAGGGATCTTTCCCTGTGTGGTCGGGAAAGAATTCCTGGCGTTCCGCGGTCGCATCTCAAGAGGAGGCGCTCTCCACAGGAAAGGAGAGAGGAACTCCAGGGTCGTGCCACCATTCCCAGAGTCCCCCAGATGTCTCAGTGCATTCCAGGGAAACCTGTTTACCCTGCACTGCCTCGACTTTCAAGCCGAGGATCGACTCACACCACGGTGGCACGTGGGACAGCCCTGTGGGAAAGACTCGAGGGAAAGCCCTCGTGGGAAAGCCTCGAGGGAAAGCCACAGTTCTTTGATCCAAACCGAAGGGAAGTTGTGACACTGCTGCTACAGCTCGGGAGGAAAGCGCACGCTGCAAGCCCCCCACTCGAGACGAGGACTGACTCCCCTGGGGAGACTCCAGAAGTACCCCCAAGATCCACGTCAGCACTGGAGATGAATCCTCACGTTCTGGCACCGACTCCAAACAAGGTCTTAGGCCCCCGGCATCGTCGGGAGAGGAATCCGGGAGAGGCCCCGAGTAACTAGCATGGGGACTGGCCTTTCTTGAGGATATCAGAGCGGGTCCCTGAGATCCCCGTCATAAGTCGAGAGCACCTGCCGCAACTCGAGAAATTCCAGGAGGTTCTCCTCTTCAGGCGAGATGAGGCCCATTTCCTCTGAGGCGTCCCCAGGCTAATCACACCTAAACTCTGGAACTTCCAAAACGACCTTCACACCCTTGCTGCAACGCAAGAAGATCCCCGACATACCCGTCTCCACTCGAGAGGAAGCACGAGAGTCCCGCCCACATCCAGAGGAGCCCCGTTTCCGCCTCATAGCTCGAGAGGAGGGATCCTTTCCCTGCGTGTTCGGAAAAGAATTCTCGGCGTTCCCGTTGCATCTCAAAAGGGGACGCTTTACACAGGAAAGGCGTGAGGAACTCCAGGGTCGTTCCACCATTCCAAGAGTCCCCCAGATGTCTCAGGCCATTCCAGGGAAACCTGTTTTCCCTGCACTGCCTCGACTTTCAAGCCGAGGATTGACTCACACGACGGTGGCACGTGGGACAGCCCTGTGGGAAATCCTCCTGGGAAAGTCTCGTCGGAAACCCTCGAGGGAAAGCCACAGATCCTTGATCCACGCGACGGGGAGCGTGACACTGCTGCTACAGCTCGGGAGGAAAGTTCACGTGCATGCCCTTACTCGGGACGAGGACTGACTCCCCTGTGGAGACTCCAGAAGTACCCCAAGATCCATGTCAGCACTGGAGAGGAATCCTCAGGTTCCGGCACCGACTCCACACAAGGTCGTAGGCCCCGGCATCGACGGGAGAGGAATCCCGAGAGCCCGAGCACTCGCATGGGGACCTGCCTTTCCTGAGGCCACCAGAGCGGGTCCTGAGGTCCCCGTCGTAACGCCAGACACCTGCCGCAACTCGAGATACTGCAGGAGGTTCTCCCTTCCAGGGGAGATGAGGCCCATTTCTGAGGCTTCCCAGGCTAATCACACCTAACCTCTGGAACTTCCAAAGGGTCCTTCACACCTTGCTGCAACTCAAGAAGTTCCGACATACCCGTCTCCCATCAAGAGGAAGCACGAGAGTCTCGCCCAATCCAGAGGAGCCCGTTTCCGCCTCCTAGCTCGAGAGGAGGGTTCCTTTCCCTGCGTCGTCGGGAAAGAATTCCCGGCGGTTCCGTCGCATCTCAAGAGGAGGCGCTCTCCACAGGAAAGGCGAGAGGAACTCCAGGGTCATGCCAACATTCCCAGAGTCCCCAGATGTCTCAGTCTATTACAGGGAAACCTGTTTTCCCTGCACTGCCTCGACTTTCAAGCGAGGATCGACTCACACCATGGTGGCACGTGGGACAGCCCTGTGGGAAAGCCTCTAGGGAAAGCCACAGATCCCTTGATCACGCGAAGGGAAGTGACACTGCTGCTGCAGCTCGGGAGGAAAGCGCACGTGCATGCCCCCACTCGAGACGAGGACTGACTCCCCTGGGGAGACTCCAGAAGTACTCCAAGATCCATGTCAGCACTGGAGAGAATCCTCAGTTTCAGGGCACCGACTCCACACAAGGTCTTAGGCCCCGGCACGGGGAGAGGATTCCCGAGAGGCCCGAGCAACTCGCATGGGGACTGGCCTTTCTGAGGCCACCAGAGCGGGTCCCTGAGGATCCCCGTCATAAGTCGAGCACCTGCTGCAACTCGAGAAAATCCAGGAGGTTCTCCCTTCCAGGCGAGATGAGGCCATTTCCCTGAGGTGTCTCAAGGCTAATCACACCTAACCTCTGGAACTTCAAAAGGGTCCTTCACACCTTGCTGCAACTCAAGAAGTCCCCGACATACCCGTCTCCACTCGAGAGGAAGCACGAGAGTCCCGCCCACATCAGAGGAGCCCCGTTTCCGCCTCATAGCTCGAGAGAAGGGATCTTTCCCCTGCATGTCGGGAAAGAATTCCAGGTTCCCGTCGCATCTCAAGAGGAGGCGCTCTCCACAGGAAAGGAGAGAGGAACTCCAGGGTCGTGCCACCATTCCCAGAGCCCCCAGATGTCTCAGTCCATTCCAGGGAAACCTGTTTTCCCTGCACTGCCTCGACTTTCAAGCCGAGGATGGACTCACATCACGGTGGCACGTGGGACAGCCCTGTGGGAAAGCCTGTGGGAAAGCCTCATGGGAAAGCCTCGAGGGAAAGCCCCAGTCTTTGATCCACGCAAGGGAAGGTGACAAGCTGCTACAGCTCGGGAGGAAAGCGCACGTGCATGCCCCACTCGAGACGAGGACTTTCCCCTGGGGAGACTCCAGAAGTCCCCAAGATCCATGTCAGCACTGGAGAGAATCCTCAGGTTCCGGCACCGACTCCAAACAAGGTCTTAGGCCCGGCATCGACGGGAGAGGAATCCCGAGAGGCCCCGAGCTCTCGCATGGGGACTGGCCTTTCCTGAGGATATCAGAGCGGGTCCCTGAGGTCCCCGTCATAAAGTCGAGAGCACCTGCACAACTCGAGAAAATCCAGGAGGTTCTCCCTCAGGCGAGATGAGGCCCATTTCCCTGAGGCGTCCGAGGCTAATCACACCTAAATCTGGAACTTCCAAAACGCCTTCACACCTTGCTGCAACTCAAGAAGTTCCCGACATACCCGTCTCCACTCGAGAGGAAGCACGAGAGTCCCGCCCACATCTAGAGGAGCCCCGTTTCCGCCTACTAGCTCGAGAGAAGGGATCTTTCCCTGCCTGGTCGGGAAAGAATTCCCGGCGTTCCCGTCGCATCTCAAGAGGAGGCGCTCTCCACAGGAAAGGCGAGAGGAACTCCAGGGTCTGCCACCATTCCAGAGTCCCCAGATGTCTCAGTCCATTCCAGGGAAACCTGTTTTCCCTGCACTGCCTCGACTTTCAAGCCGAGGATCGACTCACATCACGGTGGCACGTGGGACAGCCCTGTGGGAAAGCCTGGTGGGAAAGCCTCCTCATGGGAAAGCCTCGAAGGAAAGCCACAGATCCTTGATCCACGCAAAGGGAAGGGTGACAAGCTGCTACAGCTCGGGAGGAAAGCGCACGTGCATGCCCCCACTCGAGACGAGGACTTTCTCCCCTGGGGAGACTCCAGAAGTCCCCCAAGCTCCATGTCAGCACTGGAGAGGAATCCTCAGGTTCCGGCACCGACTCCAAACAAGGTCTTAGGCCCGGCATCGACGGGAGAGGAATCCCAAGAGGCCCCGACGCTTCTCGCATGGGGACTGGCCTTTCCTGAGGCCACCAGAGCGGGTCCCTGAGGTCCCCGTCGGAAGTCGAGAGCACCTGCCACAACTCGAGAAAATCCAGGAGGTTCTCCCTCCAGGCGAGATGAGGCCCATTTCCGCTGAGGAGTCTCGAGGCTAATCACACCTAACCTCTGGAACTTCCAAAGGGTCCTTCACACCCTTACTGCAACTCAAGAAGTTCCCGACATACCCGTTCCACTCGAGAGGAGCACGAGAGTCCCGCCCAAATCCAGTGAGCCCCGTTTCCGCCTCTAGCTCGAGAGGAGGGATCCTTTCCCTGCCTGGTCGGGAAAGAATTCCCGGCGTTCCCGTCGCATCTCAAGAGGAGGCGCTCTCCACAGAAAAAGGCGAGAGGAACTCCAAGGTCTTGCCACCATTCCCAGAGTCCCCCCAGATGTCTCAGTCCATTCCAGGGAAACCTGTTTTTCCCTGCACTGCCTCGAATTTCAAGCCGAGGATCGACTCACACTACGGTGGCACGAGGGACAGCCCTGTGGGAAAGCCTCGTGGCAAAGCCTCGTGTGAAAGCCTCGAGGGAAAGCCACAGATCCCTTGATCCACGCGAAGGGAACGTGACACTGCTGCTACAGCTCTGGGAGGAAACCGCACCTGCCTGCCCCCACACGAGACGAGGACTGACTTCCCTGTGGAGACTCCAGAAGTAGCCCAAGATCCATGTCAGCACTGGAGAGGAATCCTCAGGTTCCGGAACCGACACCAACAAGGTCTTAGGCCTGGGCATCGATGGGAGAGGAATCCCGAAAGGCCCTCGAGCAACTCGCATGGGGAATGGCCTTTCCTGAGGCCACCAGAGCGGGTCCCTGAGGACCCCGTCGTAAGTCGAGAGCGCCTGCCGCAACTCGAGAAAATCCAGGAGGTTCTCCCTTCCAGGCGAGATGAGGCCCATTTCTGCTGAGATGTCTCGAGGCTAATCACACCTAACCTCTGGAAGTTCCAAAGGGTCCTTCACACCCTTTCTGCAACTCAAGAAGTTCCCCGACATACCCGTTTCCACTCGAGAGGAAGCACGAGAGTCCCGCCACATCCAGAGGAGCCCCCGTTTCCGCCTCCTAGCTCGAGAGGAGGGATCCTTTCCCTGCGTGGTCGGGAAAGAATTCCCGGCGTTCCCGTCACATCTCAAGAGGGGGCGCTCTCCACAGGAAAGGCGAGAGGAACTCCAGGGTCGTGCCACCATTCCCAGATCCTCCAGATGTCTCAGTCCATTCCACGGAAGCCTGATTTCCCGCACTGCCTCGACTTTCAAGCCGAGGATCAACTGACACCACGGTGGCACGTGGGACATCACTGTAGGAAAGCCTCGTGGGAAAGCCTGGTGGGAAAGCGTCATGGGAAAGCCTCGTGGAAAGCCTTGAAGGAAAGCCACGCGATCCTAGGATACACGGGAAGGGAAGCGTGACACTGCTGCTACAGCTTGGGAGGAAAGCGCACGTGCATGTTCCCACTCGAGACGAGGACTGACTCCCCTGGGGAGAATCCAGAAGTACCCCAAGATGCATGTCAGCCCTGGAGAGGAATCCTCAGGTTCCGGCCCGCGACTCCACACAAGGTCTTAGGCCCTGGCATCGATGGGAGAGGAAAGCGACAGGCCCTCTAGCAACTCGCATGGGGACTGGCCTTTCCTGAGGTCACCAGAGCGGGTCCATGAAGTCCCCGTCGTACGTCAAGAGCACCTGCCGCAACTCGTAAAATCCAGGAGGCTCTCCCTGCAGGCGAGATGAGGCCCGTTTTCCACTGAGGTGTCTCGAGGCTAATCACACTTGACCTCTGGAACTTCCAAAGAGTCTTTCACAGCCATGCTGCAACTCAAGAAGTTCCCCCGACATACCCGTTTCCACTCAAGAGGAAGCACGAGGGTCCCGCCACGTCCAGAGGAGCTCGTTTCCGGCTCATAACTCGAGAGGACGGATCCTTTCCTGCTTGGTCGGGAAAGAATTCCCGGCATTCCCATCGGCATCTCAAGAGGAGGCGCTCTCCAAAGGAAAGGGAAGAGGAAATGCAGGGTCGTGCCACCATTCCAAGTCTCCCCCAGATATCTCAGTCCGTTCCACAGGAACCTGTTTTCCCTGCACTGCCTTGGCTTTCATGCCGAGGATCGACTCACACCACCGTGACACGTGGACAGCCCTGTGGGAAAGCCTCGTGGGAAGACTCGAGGGAAAGCCACAGATCCCTTGGTCCACGCAAGGGGAAGCGTGACACTGCTGCTACAGCATGGGAGGAAAGGGCACGCTCATGCCCCCACTCGAGACGAGGCCCGACTCCTTTGTGGAGACTCCAGAAGTACCCCAAAATCCATGTCAGCACTGGAGAGGAATCCTCAGCTTCCGGCCCCGACTCCACACAAGGTCTTAGGCCCCGGCATCGACGGGAGAGGAATCACGAGAGGCCCCCCTAGCAACACGCATGATAACTGGCCTTTCCTGCGGCCGCCAGAGCGGGTCCCTGAATCCCTGTCGTAACTCGAGAGCACCTGCTGAAACTCGGGAATATCCAGGAGCCTCTCCGTTCCAGGCGACATGAGGCCCATTTCCGCTGAGGCATCTCGAGACTAAATCACACCTAACCTCTGGAACTTCCAATGGGTCCTTCACACACCCTTGCTGCAACTCAAGAAAGTTCCGCCGACATACCCGTTCCTCTTCACGTTCTGCCATAATGGTGGTGTCATCTGCATATCTAAGTTGATTGATTATTTCTACCGGCAATCTTGATTCGCAGCTTATGTATCTTCCATCCGCAGCATTTTTCATGATGTACTCTGCATAGAAGTTAAATAAACAGGGTGACAATATACAGCCTTGACATACTCCTTTTCTTTTTTGGAACCAGTCTGTTGTTCCATGTCCTGCTCTAACTGTTGGCTTCCTGACCTTCATCCAGATTTCTCAAGAGGGCAGGTTAGGTGGTCTGGTATTCCATCTCTTTCAGAATTGTAGGCTAAAACAAACAGTAAAAAGGACCTTTCCGATGTCAGGCCAAGGAATTGTGTTTCCAGTCATTGAGCCACACCTGATCACTGAGCACAAATTCATGAATCTGTTCCTCAAGGGGGAATGATATTCTTTTTTATACAAACTTAGTTACCTGATTTATTACCTTACTAATTGTTCCATCTGCTGTGAAATCCCACCCCCTTACTTGTGGCAAATCTGCTAACACCTGCCTCACTGTGGGAGGGGGTCTCCCATAGAAAATTTCATAAGGACAACAACTGTGGGAACGTGCGGTTACCCGTAATATGAGTAAGTCTGCCGGAAGCAAGCCCATCCACGTACAGTCAGTCTCTATGATCCATTTTGAAAGTGTCTCTTCAAGAGTTTGGTTGTTTCTTTCCACCATTCCAGAACAACTGGGCCTATATGCTGTATGTAATTTCCACTGATATTTAGAGCTTCACATACCTGTTAATTAACGCGGCTACAAAGACAGGGCCATTGTCGGATTCTATACTGGTTGGAAACCCAAGTCTGGGAATTATTTCTCAAATCAGCGAGCTACTTCATTTTCTTTTTCAGATCAGGTAGGGAAGGCCTCTGCCCAACCGGAGAAGGTACTACTATTCTAGTAAGTCATGATAACAGGTGACTGCCTTTGCTTCCCGAAGGACACTCGCTTTCCCTGCATCCTGAGAACTCCACGTCTCAGCCAGTTGAAAAGCGCTTCTTGGAGGTCATTATTCCAGGGGCAACTTCCCCCTGGAGCCCGGGCCATAGGGAGCGGCTCCACACTCCCAGGGAAAGGCAGAGCCACAGCCACACATCTGTCCATCCCCTTTGCTCTGTAGGAGAGCTCTAGTGAGCCTAGGTCTGTCAGGAAAAATTCTTGGCTCCTATGGGGACACATTCTATGTGTGAAACTGCATCCAGGACCTAGGGGCCACAGGGCGCCTGTTTCTCTCGGGGGGCGGAGGGGTGGGGGGGCCTGAAGCAGTGGCGGCCCAGCAACAGCTTCCACATCCATCCAATTGCTCTTTTCTTACCTCTGATAGAACTAGCTTTGTTCCAGCCTTTGCAATTTGGAGGCAAGCGGCCCCACTTCCTCCCCAAGGAGGCATGGGACCTACTTTGAGTGGAAAGGCCCCTCACGGAGCTGAACCCAGGAAGGCACCCAGTCATGTCTGACACATTCCTGCATCCTGCTTCTTCATGAGCAATACCGCTATAGCTAGGCATGTCTTTCCAAGGCTCAGAAAAGGACAGGGGAGATGCATGGTGCTGCTCTGGAATTTTGGTC
>NW_017218141.1:2500-12079 GCF_001704415.2 Capra hircus | reverse complement strand
TTTTGGGCCCTGGAAGGGGTCCCTCTTTCTGCAACAAAGCTTGTGACAGATAATATAGAAATATTTAACTTATAGTAAACCTAGGCATTATGAAAATTTTATGCTTAATGTTAATGACTCTTAGACATGCCTATATTAGAAAAAAATACTTATATATTTAATATTGATTATTCCAGTTTACATGAATCCAAAATTCATTTAGGTCAATTTTTTTCTTGTATTTAGAATTGTTTGATTTGTATGTGTTTCCTTTTCTTTAGATTATTTAAATAAGAACTCACAACTTCAACAATATTATCAAAAACAGAAGACTCACACTGAGACATACGTAAATCCACATAGACAGACAGAGATCTTCTAGTTTTCCGTCTAAGATTTAAAATATCTCTTTGACCTCGTTTTTGTTGGGGGGGGGGCTTGAAGTTCTCTTTTGCCGAAGGCTAAGGTCTCAGGCAAAGTGCACACTGTTTTTCAAGGCAAGGGTTAACTTCAAGCTTTGCCCTAGGCAGGCTTTTTAACAAGCTAATGTGTGTGTGTGTGTGTGTGTGTGTGTGTTTTACAGTGTTTTTAAAGCAAGCTCTGGCCAGTTTTATTAAAGAAATTGCACATGGCTTGCTTCTCACCGGTCTGTCCTGGCTTCTAAGAGCGTCAGAAGCGCCTGGACCGGCGGCCGCCAGTGTGCATGCTCTGCAGTGCCTTCCGCACGCTGTGCCCGAGCCAGGATCATCGCCACTGCAGTGACGGACGCCAGTGTTGGCCAACATGGCATGATGCTCTATTTTAGATTTCCTCAAGGCTGGGCAGTTGTTGGCGAGGATGACCAGTTTCTCTTTGCCTTCTCTGATCATTTTTCAGAGTCTGTACCCCAGCACGTACTTTCCACTTTTCATAACCAGCTGGAGCCTAGAGTTGATCGACTCCAGTGACTTTTTCGTCTTCTTTGCGGCCACCATCTTCCTGCCTTAGATGCGGGACTCCCCCAACCAAGAGCAGCCGCCAAGATGGACGGGGGGCGAGAAAGGAAGCTAATTGTTTTTAATTGCATTTGCAAAGAATCAGCTTTACAGTTTCCAAGAAAAAGAAAAAATTTTTTATTTTAACCAATTTTCTCTGGTTCTATAGAATATCATGTCCATCCTAGGTCAGGTCATCTTTCTTTTCGGTAGTCATAGTTTTATCCCTAAATTATAGGCAGATCAGCTGACAAGGTTTCTGTAGCTGAACCTGCGGAAGGATCATTAACCTGGTCTGTTCCAAGAGCGGTGCGGTGGCCTCGCCTCACCCACCCGGCTCCTGAGCCTCTCCTCCAACCGTGTCCGCGCGGGATAAGAAGGTAGGGAGGGAAAGACGTTTGGAAGGTGGCACGCCCTGGGCGGCGGTTGGCCCAGTGGCCTTTCCGGTGGTAGGGGATGAGGGCCGCGCGAGAAGGTGGGGGGGCGTGCAGAGTGGGGGTCGGTGGGAAAGGCAGCCTCTGCACCTCCATCCCCGGCTGGGTGCCACCATTGCCCCCGCCCAGTGGCGTCCTCTCCAGTGTCCCTCTTCTGCTGGACCTCCCGGCCACGTTCCTTAGAGGTTAGGTCTGATGGTTCGGGGCGGGGCTGGGGGTGTTCAGCCCGCCCCACCCCACCCCACCCCACCCCGCGCCTTTGCCTGTGGTGCCGGCCACGACTGCCTTCCCCCTGGCCGCGGACCACATGGTGCGGATCCTCCAGTCACGTCTCGGTGGGCTGTGCGGCGGCGTGATGGGTGGCGGTTCCCCGCCGCAGGGCCGCGTGCCTGCCCGTCGCCTCCCGCCGCTGGCCCCGGACGGGTCTGCCTTGGCCGGTTGTCGGTGTGCGCTGCTCTGGCCTGCCGCGTGGTCACCAGGCGCCTCCGCACGCCCTCCAAGTCGCGGGCTTGCTCCCAACCCCCCTTCCCCACGCATCCTGTGGCTGTCTTGTCTGGTTCTCCCACCCTCTTGCCCTCTTACCTCTGTCATGTCCCTTGCCCGCTTGGAGCCACACTTCCTGTAGGATCCCCTTGCCTCTGCCCTTGGTGGTGGGTGGAGAAGGTGCCTGGGGCGCGGTAGGGGGCCCTGTAGTTTGAGGGGAGAGGACCAGTGTCGGGGATCAGCCGTATGGGTGTGCGAGGTGGTGGGGGAGGGCTTTGCCCCATTTCGGGGGGACGTGAGGGTGGTCATCTGGCATCGACGGGACCTCCGATGTTTGCCGTCAACCAGCGCACGGTGGGGCCCCAATCGTCATGGGCCGGCAGCCCAAGGCCCGCGGGCTGGGACACGGTGGTGTTGATGTAGGGGTGGTGTCCCGTGGGGTGCGCCGTGACCCTCATCCGCCTCCCCCTTTCCAGATACCTAGCGTGTGGGGCTTCCCTAGTGGCTCAGATGGTAAAGCGTCTGCTGCATGCGGGGAGACCCAGGTTCGATCCCTGGGTTGGGAAGATCCCCTGGAGAAGGAAATGGCAACCGCTCACTCCAGTACTCTTGCCTGGAAAATTCCATGGATGGAGCCTGGTACGCTACAGTCCATGGGGTAACAAAGAGTCTGACACAACTGAACGACTTCACTTCACAGCTGATAAAAGCTTGGGTTGTCTCAGAGGGGTGGGTTTGCTCCTGGAGGATTTCACCTGGTGGCAGTAGCGAGGCTTGCAGTCCTCTCCTTGAAAGTGGGCGTATGGGCAGAGCACACCTGGCTCACGTTGGGGCGGAGAACTCCTAGCTGTGGGTCCAGGTCTCAGGATCTCCATTGTGGCTGGAATGCCCATTTGGAGGCTCCTGGGTCCCCATCGATCAGCATCCAGTGAGCAGAGCAGAGGGGTGTGGACCACAGGTAGAGGAACTGGGGCTCCATGGCACAGGGTGGAGCAGAGAACCCGTAATCTGCCCTCTCTGTTGTACAGTCTCAGAGTCCCCTAACCTGGTAGTCACAGAAAGGCCTTGCCACTGGGTCAAGGACTTTACCACTTTACCCCTTCGCATAAAGCTCAGACCCTTGCAGTTTTCCAAAGCAGCCTAGAGCCTGCAGCGAGGTCCCAGGAAGTACAAGGGATTGACCCTGCCTGGCGATCTCACCTGCTGAGACTCCACAACCCCTACTCTGGCCGGCTGGCCCAGCCCTGATACCAGCAGTTGCAGCCCAGAGGGCCCTTGACCACCTGCTGGATGGAACAGGAACGTCCAAGAATTGCACCTTAGAAACTTAGTACGGTACATGGATTTAAAAAACTGGTGGCCACTCAGGCAGAAAAAAAGGGAGGAGGGCACATTGCTGCACTTTAATGGTGGAATCTGTGGCTGTTCTGCTGAGAGGGGGCCTTACATGGGACCCTGTGCAATAAGTGTGGTATTTTAGAACTAAATAAATAGAACATGTAAAATTTTAAATTATGTAGTGCTTTAATTAAAAAAAAAGAAGCTCTAAGTTTTTTAGCAAATGGAGGTCTAAAAATTGAAGGCCTATTTTCCTTCCACTGTGCATTCTATGAAGAAATGTGAGTTTTTTTTTAAGAAAAGAGTCAGAAAAGTGAGGGAAACAGAAAGCCCAGAGGTGCCCCTGTAATTTGGTGAAGCCTTAGGAGGTCACTTGTAAATGCTGCTGGCTGTCGGGAGGCAGTCTCTTCCTGTGGCTGAGGGCACAGAGCTCTGCAGGCTTGCCCTTTTCATGGATGTTCATGTTTGTGGAAATCCAGCTTGGAGCCATCTCCTGATGTGTAAGAACTTCCCAGACTAGACCCCTAGGCAAATCCCTTAGGGACAGGGACTCCTTCCTTCATTGTATTTATCTGTTGACTGAAAAGCAGTAATGAATTTTTCTTTAAATCTGGTCTATCATTCAGGCCTTGGAGCAGTATTTCCCATCCCTCTTGATAGGCTTGGGTTCCAGGAATGAATTATAGTCAGTTGTCCATTGCTGGGAGCCAGCATGGGGAATCCCGCCATTGCAAAGGTCATGAGGAAGAGGCCTGACAGGCAAAGGCAAGATCAGGCCTCGAGGGAACCCCCTGGACCTTCTTGAGCATCCACCCCAAAAATAGCCTGTCTACCTTATTGCATTATGCCTTTCACCAACACTTCTGACATTAACCGGAGGCTATCCCCCATCACCTTTCTCTGAAAAGAGTTAACTTAGAGCTCCGGTTAATAAGTCTCCTGGGCATAACAAGAGTGTTCCAGTCCAAAAACTCCTCTGATGGCTCTCTAGCCTGCTTGACAAGTTTATCTGGCCTCTTACAACCACGCATATGATTGTTCACAGCCTCCCAACTGTGAGAGGCACAAGACACTCTAACTTTCTAAATACAGAGTCTTTGAGAAGTTAGAAATTATTAGTGTAGTATTAGTACATTGTTAGAAATATACTGGTGGAAGGTTTCATTGTTGAGCCAATATTTGCTGCCAAGTCTCCATATTCCTTGTCCCTTATATACATTAATTGATATAACTGGCATATGGGAAAATAAGTAATAACCTATGATATTAATCATGTTAGACCTTAGGCTAGTAATTCTTTCTTGATTATAGCCCACTGCACCTTTGCCCTGTAGGAATGCAACTTTATCTGGGGCCTTCAGAGGTGGTGCCTGGTATAAGAAAATCACCCTTGGAAAAAGTACAGTTTTATGGTTGACTGACCATTATCAGAAAGAAAGGGTCATAAAATGTTAGCAGGCCCCCTGGCCAGAGATGATGTAAAAACCACCTAAGACCTTTGTATGCATGCATAGAGTGCCTAGTTTTCGATAAGGGTCAGGTCTGTTGACCCCGCATGACTTTGTATTATCCATTGATCTCTATGTACAACTTAAAGTATAAAAGCTTTCCTGAAAAATAAAGAGATGGGCCAATTACTGGAAAGACTGGTTTCCCCGTGTCTTCTTTTCTTTGTTTCATTTTCAGGCTAATTCCCATCTGGAGCACAGAGGCTCGCCATGTCTACTTGTTTCCCTGGGCTTCTAAGACCCACATGAGAGGGAGCCCAAGGCGAGGCACCCTCTGCTATTCAAGTGGGCACCTGTGCCTATGTAGACAGTGCAAGTCCCTTGTCTCGGGGCTTTATTGGTCTCCCTGTGTAAACCAAGGAATTTCAGCCTCTTTTTTCCCTCTATTTTCTCCACTACACTATTCTTTCCTAATCTCTCTATCTCTAAATAAATAATCTTATCTAATCACCAATGCCGTCCCTGCTTCGAATTCCCTGGATCCACCGAGGCTGGACCCCAGTAGTCCATGATTTTACAGATGAGGAAATGAGACCCAGAGAGGGTGGAGGACTGTCCGGGGGGAGAATGGGATACCCTTCCAGGGACTGCCAGGAGCCAGCGTGAGGAATCCCACCCATGACAAGGTCATGTGGCAGAGGGCTGATGGGCAAGGCGAGTCAAGCCTCAGGTTTTCCCCCTGGTATTTCCTGAGCATGTACCCCCCAAAATAAGAATCTGCCTGCTTTGTACTTTTCCACTTTTCTGACACCACTCTTGGAAAAGTTAACTCAGGGCTTTAGTCTTCTGCATTTGAAAGGATGTTTCAATCCAAAAAACCCTCTGATGACTTTCTAGCCTGCCTGCAGGACTCGTACAGCTGCGCATGTGATTGTTTGCAGTCTCTCAACTGCGGGAGGCACAGGAAGCTTAAAACATCCTAGGAATGTAGGGGCTTCTGAGGAGTCAAAATCATTAGAATAGGACTGATTAAAGGTTTCATTTGTTGAGCCAATACCTGCTGCCAAATTTTCATATCTTTTATTTGTAGATATAGTCGATATACAGAAATACAGGTAGTAGACCTGGTATTAGCAACATTAGATCTTTGAGTTAAGTACTTTCTTTGTTATAACCCACTGCATCTTTGTTCTATAGGGATGTAATTTATTTATTACTTTGAGGATGATGCAGAGTAAAGAAAAAACACTTCTAGGGAAAAAGGATTTTTCTGGTTGATAGACAATTATCCAGGAAGAGAGCCATAAAAATGTTAACAGGCCTCTTGGTCAGAAGATAATGTAATCCACCTGAGACCTTTTGTATACAGGGAAGATATGCAAAAAGAAAGCCTGGTCTCAATGAGAGTCAGGAGTGCTGCCCCTGCATAACTCTGCATATTCCATTATTTCTTTATGTACAACTTGGGGGTATATAAGCTGATTTTGAAAGTGGAGTCTTTGGAGTCTTGCACCGGTACTGGACTTCCCCATGTCTTTCTTTTCTCCCCCTTTTTTGCTGAATTTCCATCTGGAGCGGGGAGGCTCACCACATCTATTTACTTGCCCTGGCTTCTAAGACCTGCGTGAAAGGGAGCCTAAGGCGGGGCATCCTTTGATATTCAAGTGGGTGCCGGTGGTCTAATGTAGATGGTGCAAACCTCTTGTCTCGAGGTTTTATTGGTTTTCCCCATAAACCAAGTTATTCAGCCTGTTTTTCTCCACCTAAATTTCTCTGAAAATTCTGTGTTGGCCATGAAGACTCCTGGCTCCACCTGAATTTAACTCTTCTCAAACCTTGAGCTAAGCAATGTATTTTTCTTATGGAAATGTTTGTCTTAAGCTATGTTAATGTACTATGTATTTACTCAAGACTCTGTCTTCAGGTCGGTTCCTCCTAAAGGCTCAGAACCAACTTGACAAACCAGTGTGTCTTACCCATACCTTGTTCTCCTAATCTATGTTAATTAAACTATATATTTGCTTGGAAATCTGCCTTTCTTCAAGATTCATGTCAATCATTTTATGGCCCGGGATGACTCACCTGCTGTCAATGTTATCTCAATGCATGTTGTGGGTGAGGGGCCTGGTGCCCTTCTCTGAGACATTGTCTTTCTTTAATTAGCCAGACTACTAGTGGCTATATAACATCTGGCTTAAGACTAGCAGGGGGTACTCTTTCTCCCACCTTCTGATGTCTATGTCAGCAGCTTTCTATATCTCTTTTATACTTTAATAAAAATTTATAACACAAAACCTCTGAGCAATCAAGCTTTGTCATTTGCCCTGGATTGAATTCTTCTCCTCTGGAGGCCAAGAATCCTGGCATGTTTTGTGGTTCAGCAACAAACCTACAGTCTTTTGTAATTTATGTTGAATCTTCATTTCAGATTGAAGATGCATTCCATGGTATAGCCAACTTAAGTCTTTGCATCACTATGGAATATCTGAACATGTATTTAGGGTATTTTTCAGCAATTGTGCATAATTTTCAGGGTGCCAGTCTTGTCATCCTCATTACATCCATGGCAAAGTATTTTATTAATGTTGACATTATTGAAAGGCAATTGTTTTTTTAAAAATTCCTTTTCAGATTGTTATTTGCTAGTGTATACAGGTAAAACTCTGTAATCATTCATTTTTATCACTTTGGACAGCTTGATAGTCGTCTTTACTTTCTCATAATTTAAGATTACCTTGGTTCAGTCATTTCTTCAAAGAACTTTTCTTTTTTTTTAAACATTAAATTATTTTTGAGTATGCTGGGTCTTTATTGCTAGTTTATCTACCCTACCCTTTATTGCTACCCTCTAGTTGCTGTGCCATGGCTTCTCATTGCAGTGCTTTCTCTGGTTGCAGAACTTTGGCTCTGGAGCATGCAAACTTCAATAGTTGTTCAGGGGCTAAGTTGGCCCCTGGGCATGTGGAATCTTCTAGGACCATTGATTGAACCCCGTGTTCCCTGCATTGGTAGGCAGATTTTTTTTTTACCACCGGGCCATCAGGGATGTTTCCTGTTCCCTTTCATTAGAGAACGATATTTAAAACATACATGTAAGAGCTAAATATGCTCAGTTGACAATACATGGATATATATATATATATATTCCAGATTACCTTTGAACATATTCAGTTAAAGGTAATTTGTGATGATGTCTCCAACCGAATCCACCATGACATGGGTATTGTAACCTTTCCTTTTGTTTATCTGTAACGTTCCCATTCCAATGGTAAGATACCTGTCTTCCACCACTTGTCATGTATAGAATTCATTGCTTGTCCCATGTGGTTACTGAAAAAAAACTGCCAGACTGTCTTCAAAAGGGGGTTCTGCATGCATCCCACCAGTATCTTGAATATGTTTCTGTATGATAGTTTACTATCAGCATACCCTCAATGGCCAGGGTGTCTATTTCCAATCGTTACCAGTTATGAATGGCCTTGTTTTGCTCTAGCATTCTTGGACAATTCGAGTACAAATTCTTTGTGAAATATGCATTTTTTAGAAAAAACGATTTTATTTATTGTTGGCTGTGTTGCATCTTCGTGTGTGGGCTTTTCTCTACTTTTGGTGAGCATGGGCCATAAACTAGTGGTGTGCGGGTTTCTCATTGCAGTGTCTCCTCTTGTTGAGGGGCACCGGCTCACGGGCTTCAGTGGCCTGCCAGCATGTGAACTCGGCATCGTGGCTTCCAGGATCTAGAGCACAGGCTCGGGCATTTGTGGCACATGGGCTCCATAGGATTGTGGGATCTTCCCATCCTAGGGATCGCACATGGCATCTCCAGCACTGGCAGGTGGATTCTTTACTATGGAACCACCAGGGCATATTTTAGATTCTAGTTTTCCACACATGTATCTAGTGAAAGAGGCCAGGATCAAGAGGCATGGCAGCTGGGAATCCTCAGCCACAGCTCTGGTGTGCTATCCAAAGCTCTGGTGCCTTTGGTGAGCAGCTCAGCTTCCCTGGGACTGTTTCCCTCCCCTCAGAAATGCCCTGCTTTTGGACTGTAGCATACCAATTCTCCTCTGTCCCTGGGGATTTCTGAGGCCAGAGTAGTGGAGGTGGTGCCATTTCCTTCCCTGCTGCTGCTGCTGCTGCTGCGTCGCTTCAGTCCGTGTCTGACTCTGCGCGACCCCATAGACGGCGGTTTACCAGGCTCCTCTGTCCCTGGGATTCTCCAGGCAAGCACACTGGAGTGGGTTGCCATGTCCTTCTCCAGTGTCCTTCTTCCAGAGAAAAGTGAAAGTGAAGTCGCTCAGTGAAGTCGCGTCCAACTCTTTGCGACCCCAGGGTTGCAGCCTATCAGGCTCCGCTGTCCATGGGATTCTCCAGGCAATAGTACTGGAGCGGGCTTCCATTGCCTTCTCTGGACTTCCTTCTCTACAAGATTAGCGTTTCTGAAAGATATTTTCTCCTGGATATTGCTTCTGATGAAGAAAAGGGGGGATCCCTTCCAGGGGTGTGAGAGTGGGTTCTTGTCTGACACTTGGAAATTAGTTGGTCTGAGGAGAGGAGTGCCGTCCAAGTGAGAGGCTTTATTGGGAAAGGGATGCTGGGGTGGAGGGCAGGCGGGTGAGGGAAACTAAGAGAACTGCTCTGCCACGTGGCTCACAGTTTCAGGTTTTATGGTCATTGGGTTAGTTTCTGGTTTGTCTCTTGCCAGTCAATCTGAATTGGGATCCTTCCTGGGGGCACATGCATCACTCAGCCAAGATGGATTCCAGTGAGGAGGATCCTGGGAGGTTGGTAGGACCTCTGAACTGGAGTCTCCCATCTCCTTCTGACCTCTCTAGAGTCCTGGTTGGTGGTAGCTTGTTAGTTCCTTGTTCCTTACAGGAACTTCTGTTGTAAGATGACTTCTGTAAGTGTTTTCTTTTTTCT
>NW_017218140.1:0-12079 GCF_001704415.2 Capra hircus | reverse complement strand
TTCGACTTTCATGCGAGGAACGACTCACACCACGGTGGCACGTGTACAAACCTGTGGGAAGCCTCGTGGGAAAGCCTCGAGGATAGCCACAGATCCCTTGATCCACGGAAGGGAAGAGTGAATCTGCTGCTTCAGCTCGGGAGGAAAGCGCACATGCATGCCCCCACTCGAGACGACGAAAGACTCCCCTGTGGAGACTCCAGAAGTAGCCCAAGATCCATGTCAGCACTGGAGAAGAATCCTCAGGTTCCGGCACCGACTCCACACAAGGTCTTAGGGCCCGGCATCGACGGTAGAGGAATCCCGAGAGGCCCCCGAGCAACTCGCATGCGGACTGGCCTTTCCTGAGGCCACCAGAGCGGCCCTGAGGTCCCCGTCGTAAGTCGAGAGCACCCTGCCGCAACTCGAGAAAATCCAGGAGGTTTTCCCCTCCAGGCGAGATGAGGCCCATTTCCGCAGAGGCGTCTCGAGGCTAATCACACCTATCCTCTGGAACTTCCAAAGGGTCATTCACACCCTTGCTGCAACTCAAGAAGTTCCCCGACATACCCGTCTCCACTTGAGAGGAAGCACGAGAGTCCCGCTCACATCCAGAGGAGCCCCGTTTCCGCCTCCTAGCTCGAGAGGAGGGATCCTTTCCTTGCGTGGTCGAGAAAGATTTCCCGGCGTTCCCGACGCCTCTCAAGAGGTGGCGCTCTCCAGAGGAAAGGCGAGAGGAGCTCCATGGTCGTGCCACCAATCCCAGAGTCCCCCAGATGTCTCAGTCCATTCCAGGGAGACCTGTTTTCCCTGCACTGCCTCGACTTTCAAGCCGAGGATCGACTAACACCACGGTGGCACGTGGGACAGCCTGTGGGAAATCCTCGTGGGAAAGCCTTGTTGGAAAGCATCGTGGAAAGCCTCGAGGGAAAGCCACTGATACCTTGATCCATGCGACTGGAGCATGACACTGCTGCTACAGCTAGGGAGGAAAGCGCAGGTGCATGCCCCCACTCGAGACGAGGACTGACTCCCCTGGGGAGACGCCAGAAGTACCCAAAATCCATGTCAGAACTGCACAGGAAACCTCAGATTCCGGAACAGACTCCACACAAGGTCTTAGGCCCGGCATCGACGGGAGAGGAATCCCGAGAGGCCCGCCGAGCAACTCGCATGGGGACTGGCCTTTTCTGAGGCCCCCAGAGCGGGTCCTTGAGGTCCCGACGTAAGTCGAGAGCAACTGCCCCTATCTCGAGAAAATCCAGGAGGTTCTCCCCTCCAGGCGAGATGAGGCCCATTTTCTGCTGAGGCGTCTCCAGGCTAATCACACCTAATCTCTGGAACTTCCAAACGGTGCTTCACACCCTGGCTGCAACTCAAGATGTTCCCCGACATACCGTCTCACTCGAGAGGAAGCACGAGAGTCCGCTCACATCCAGTGGAGCACCGTTTCTGCCTACTAGCTCGAGAGGAGGAATCCTTCCCTGCGTCATCGGGAAAGAAATCCCGGCGTTCCCGTCGCATCTCAAGAGGAGGCGCGCTCCACAGGAAAGGCGAGAGGAACTCCAGGGTCGTGCCACCTTTCCCAGAGTCCCCCAGATGTCTCAGTCCATTCCAGGGAAACCTGTTTTCCCTGCACTGCCTCGACATTCAAGCCGAGGATCGACTCACATCACGGTGGCACGTGGTACAACCATGTGGGAAAGCGTCGTGGAAAGCCTCGTGTGAAAGTCTCCAGGGAAAGCCACAGATCCTTGATCCCGCGAAGGAAGCGTGACAATGCTGCTACAGTTCGGGAGGAAATTGCACGTGCATGCCCCCCACTCGAGACGAGGACTGACTCCCTGGGGAGACTCCAGAAGTACCCCAAATCCATGTCCACCACTGGAGAGGAATCCTCAGGTTCCGGCACCGACTCCTCTCAAGACCTTAGGCCCCGGCATTGAAGGGAGAGGAATCCCGAGAGGCCCACGAGCAACTCGCATGGGTCTGGCCTTTCCTGAGGCCATCAGAGCGGGTCCCTGAGGTCCCCTTGTAGTCGAGAGCAACTGCCTCAACTCGAGATAATCCAGGAGGTTCTCCCCTCCAGGCGAGATGAGGCCCATTTCCGCAGAGGCGTCTCGAGGCTAATCACACGTAACCTCTGGAACTTCCAAGGGTCTTTCACACCCTTGCTGCAACTCAAGAAGTTCCCCGACATACCCGTCTCCACTCGAGAGGAAGCACGAGAGTCCCCCCACTTTCCGAGGAGCCCCGTTTCCGCCTCCTAGCTCGAGAGGAGGGATCCTTTCCCTGCGATGTCGGGAAAGAATTCCCGGCGTTCCCGTCGCATCTCAAGAGGAAGCGCTCTCCACAGGAAATGCGAGAGGAATTCCAGGGTCGTGCCACATTCCCAGAGTCCCCCAGATGTCTCAGTCCATTCCAGGGAAACCTGTTTTCCCTGCACAGCCTCGACCTTCAAGCCGAGGATTGACTCACACCACGGTGGCACGTGGGACAGCCCTGTGGGAAAGCCTCGTGGGAAAGCCTCGTGAAAAATCCTCGTGGGAAAGCCTCGAGGGAAAGCCACAGATCCCTTGATCCACGCGAAAGGAAGCGTGACACTGCTGCTACAGCTCGGGAGGAAATCGCACGTGCATGCCCCCACTCGGAACGAGGACTGACTCTCCTCGGAGACTCCAGAAGTACCCGAAGGTCCATGTCAGCACTGGAGAGGAATCCTCAGCTTCCGGCACCAACTCCATACAAGGTCTTAGGCCCGGCATCGACGGGAGAGAAATCCCGAAAGGCTCCCGAGCAACTCGCATGGGGACTGGCCTTTCCTGAGGCCACCAGAGGGTGTCCCTGTGGTCCCCGTCGTAAGTCGAGAGCACCTGCCGCAACTCGAGAAAATCCAGGAGGTTGTCCCTCCAGGCGAGATGAGGCCCATTTCCGCTGAGGCGACTGGAAGCTAATCACACCTAATCTCTGGAACTTCCAAAGGGTCCTTCACAGCCTTGCTGCAACTCAAGAAGTTCCCCGACATACCCGTCTCCACTCAAGAGGAAGCACGAGAGTCCCGCCCACATACAGAGGGGCCCCGTTTCTGCCTCCTAGCTCGAGAGGAGGGATCCTTTCCTTTCGTGGTCGGCAAAGAATTCCCGGCGTTCCCGTCGCATCTCAGGAGGAGGCGCTCTCCACAGGAAAGGCGAGAGGAACTCCCAGGGTCCTGCCACCATTCCCAGAGTCCCCAAGATGTCTCAGTGCATTCCAGGGAAACCTGTTTTCCCTGCACTGCCTCGACATTCAAAGCCGTGGATCGACTCACATCAACGGTGGCACGTGGGACAACCATGTGGGAAAGCCTCGTGGGAAAGCCTCGTGTGAAAGCCTCCAGGGAAAGCCATAGATCCCTTGATCCACGCGAAGGGAAGCGTGACACTGCTGCTACAGCTGGGGAGGAAAGCGCACGTACATGCCCCACTCGAGACGGGGACTGACTCCCCTTGGGAGACTCCAGAATTTCACTAAAATCCATGTCTGCACTGGAGAGGAAACCTCAGGTTCCAGCACCGACTCCACACAAGGTCTTATGCCCCGGCATCGAAGGGAGAGGAATCCCGAGAGAACCCCGAGCAACTAGCAAGGGGACTGGCCTTTCCTGATGCCACCAGAGCGGGTCCCTGAGTTCCCCGTCGTCAATCGAGAGCACCTGTCACAACTTGAGAAAATCCTGGAGGTTCTACCCTTCCAGGCCAGATGAGGCCCGTTTCCGCTGAGGCGTCTGGAGGCTAATACACCTGGCCTCTGGAAATTCCTACGGGTCCTTCACACACTAGCTGCAACTCAAGAAGTTCCCCGACATAACCCTCTCCCCTCAAGAGGAAGAACGAGAGTCCCGCCCACATCCAGAGGAGCCCCGTTTCCGCCTCATAGCTTGAGAGCAGGGATCCCTTCAATGCGTGGTCAGGAAAGAATTCCCTGCGTTACCGTTGCATCTCAAGAGGAGGCGCTCTCCACAGGAAAGGCGAGAGGAACTCCAGGGTCGTGCCACCATTCCCAGAGTCCCCCAGATGTCTCCGTCCATTCCAGGGAAACCTGTTTTCCCTTCACTGCCTCGACTTTCAGCTGAGCATCGACTCACACCACCGTGACACGTGGGAGAGCCGTGTGGGAAAGCCTCCTGGGAAAGCCTCGTGGGAAAGCCTCGAGGGAAAGCCACAGATCCCTTGATCCTCGCGAAGGGAAGCTCAACACTGCTGCTGCAGCTCGGAGGAAAGTGCACGTTGCATGCCCCACTCATTACGAGGACTGACTCCCCTGGGGAGACTCCAGAATACCCAAGATCCATGTCAGCACTGGAGAGGAATCCTCAGGTTCTGGCACCGACTCCACACAAGGTCTTTGGCCTGGGCATCCACGGGAGAGGAATCCCGAGAGGCCCCAGAGTAACTCGCAAGGAAATGGCCTTTCCCGAGGCCACCAGAGCGTGTCCCTGAGGTCCCCGTCGTAAGTCGAGTGCACCTGCCGCAACTCGAGAAAATCCAGGAGGTTCTATCCCTCCAGGCTAAATGAGGCCCATTTCCACTGAGGCATCTCGAAGCTAATCACACCTAAATCTGGAAATTCCAAAGGGTCCTTCACACCCTTGCTGCAACTCAAGAAGTTCCCTGACATACCCATCTCCACTCGAGAGGAAGCACGAGAGTCCCGACCACATCCAGAGGAGCCCCGTTTTCCACCTCCTAGCTCAAGAGGAGGGATCCTTTCCCTGCGTGCTCGGGAAAGAATTCCCGGCGTTCCTGTCGCTATCTCAAGAGGAGGCGCTCTCCACAGGAAAGGCGAGAGGAACTCCAGGGTCATGCCACCATTCCTAAAGTCCGCCAGATGTCTCAGTCCATTCCAGGGAAACCTGTTTTCCCTGCACTGTTTTGACTTTCGAGCCGAGGATAGACACACACCACGGTGGCACGTGGGACAGCCCTGTGGGAAGCCTCGTGGGAAAGCCTCGTGGGAAAGCCTCGAGGGAATGCCACAGATCCCTTGTTCCACTCGAAGGGAAGCGTGACACTGGCTGCTACAGCTCGGGAGGAAAGCGCCCGTGCATGCCCCCACCCGAAACGAGGACTGACTCCCCTGGGGAGACACCAGAAGTACCCCCAAGATCCATGTCAGCACTGGAGAGGAATTCTCAGGTTCCGGTACCGGACTCCAGTCCAGGTCTTAGGCCCCGGCATCGACGGGAGAGGAATCCCGAGAGGCCCCCAAGCAACTCGCATGGGTAACTGGCCTTTTCTGAGGCCACCCAGAACAGGTCCCTGATGTTCCCGTGGTAAGTCTAGAGCACCTGCCGCAACTCGAGAAAATCCAGGAAGTTCTCCCCTCCTGGCGAGATGAGGCCCATTTCCGCTGAGGCGTCTCGAGGCTAAGCACACCTAACATCTGGAACTTCCAAAGTGTCCATCACACCCTTGCTGCAACTCAAGAAGTTCCCCGACATACTCGTCTCCACTCGAGAAGGACAGCACGAGAGTCCCGCCCCACATCCAGAGAGAGCCCCGTTTCCGCCTCCTAGCTCGAGAGGAGGGATCCTTTCCCTGCATGGTCGGGAAAGAATTCCCGGGCATTTCCGTCGCATCTCAAGAGGAGGGCGCTCTCCACAGGAAAGGCGAGAGGAACTCCAGGGTCGTGCCACCATTCCCAGAGTCCCCCAGATGTCTCAGTCCATTCCTGGGAAACCTGATTTCCCACCACTGCCTCCACTTTCAAGCCGAGGATCGACTCACACCACGGTGACACGTGGGACAGCCTTGTGGGAAAGCCTCGTGGGAAAGCCTCGTGGGGAAGCCTCGAGGGAAAGCCCCTGATCCCTTGATCCACGCGAAGGGAAGCACGACACTGCTGCTACAGCTTGGGAGGAAAGCGCACGTGCATGCTCCACTCGAGACGAGGACTGACTCCCCTGGGAGACTCCAGAAGTACCGGCAAATCCATGTCAGCATTGGAGAGGAATCCTCAGATTCCGGGCACCGACTCCACACAAGGTCTTAGGCCCCGGCATCGACGGGAGAGCAATCCCGAGTGGCCCCCGAGCAACTCGCATGGGGACTGGCCTTTCCTGAGGCCACCAGAGGGGTCCCTGAGGTCCCCGTCGTAATGAGAGAACACCTGCACCAACTCGAGAAAATGCAGGAGGTTCTCCCCTCCAGGGGAGATGAGGCCCATTTCCGCTGAGGCGTCCCCAGGCTAATCACACCTAACCTCTGGAACTTCCAAAGGGGCCTTCACACCCTTGCTACAACTCAAGAAGTTCCCCGACATACCTGTCTCCACTCAAGAGGAAGGACGAGAGTCCCGCCCAATCCAGAGGAGCCCCGTTTCCGCCTCCTAGCTCGAGAAGAGGGATCCTTTTCCTGCGTCGTCGGGAAAGAATTCCCGGCGTTTCCGTCGCAACTCAAGAGGAGGCGCTCTCAACAGGAAAGGCGACAGGAACTCCAGGGTCATCCCACCATTCCCAGAGTCCCCCAGATGTCTCAGTCTATTCCAGGGAAACCTGTTTTCCCTGCACTGCCTCGACTTTCAAGCCGAGGATCGACTCACACCATGGTGGCACGTGGGAAAACCCTGTGGAAAAGCCTCGTGGGAAAGCCTCATGGGAAAGCCTCGAGGGAAAGCCACATGTCCCTTGATCCAAAAGAAGGGAATCGTGACACTGCTGCTACACCTGGGAGGAAAGCGCACTTGCATGCCCACACTCGAGACCAAGACTGACTCCCCTGGGGAGACTACAGAAGTACCCCAAGATCCATGTCAGCCCTGGAGAGGAATCCTCAGGTTCCGGCACCGACTCCACACAAGGTCTTAGGCCCCGGCACTGACGGGAGAGGAATCCCGAGAGTTCCCTTGCAACTTGCATGGGGACTGGCCTTTCCTGAGGCCACCAGAGCGGGTCCCTGAGGGCCCCGTCGTAGGTCGAGAGCACCTGCCGCAACTTGAGAAAATCCAGGAAGTTCTCCCCTCCAGGCGAGATGAGGACCATTTCCGCTGAGGTGTCTCAAAGCTAATCACACCTAAACTCTGGACCTTACAAAGGATCCTTCACACCCTTGCTGCAACTCAAGAAGATCCCCAACATACCCCGGCTTCACTCGAGAGGAAGCACGAGGGTCCCGCCCACATTCAGAGGAGCCCCGATTCCCCTCCTAGCTCAAGAGGAGGGATCCTTTCCCTCAGTGATCGGGAAAGAGTTCCCAGTGTTCCCGGCGCATCTCAAGAGGAGGCGATCTCCACAGGAAAGGCGAGAGGAACTCCAGGGTCTTGCCACCATTCCCAGAGTCCCCCAGATGTCTCAGTCCATTCCAGGGAAATCTGTTTTCCCTGAACTGCCTCGACTTTCAAGCCGAGGATCGACTCACACAGCGGTGACACGTGGGTCAGCCCTGTGGGAAAGCCTCGTGGGAAAGCCTCGTGGGAAAGCCTCGTGGGAAAACCTCGAGGGAAAACCAGAGATCCCTTGATTCACGCGAACGGAAGCGTGACACTGCTGCTACAGCTGTGGAGGCAAGCGCACGTGCATGCCCCCACTCGAGACGAGGACTGACTACCCTGGGGAGACTCCAGAAGTAACCCAAGACCCATGTCAGCACTGGAGAGGAATCCTCAGGTTCAGGCACCGACTCCACACAAGGTCTTAGGTCCCGGCATGGATGGGAGAGGCATCCCGAGAGGCCCCCGAGCAACGCGCATATGGACTGGACTTTCCTGAGGCCACCAGAGCGGGTCCCTGAGATACCCGTCGTATGTCGAGAGCACCTGCAGCAACTCGAGAAATTCTAGGAGGTTCTCCCCTCCAGGCGAGGTGAGGCTACTTTCTGCTGAGGCGTCTTGATGCTAATCACACCTACCCTCTGGAACTTCCAAAGGGTCCTTCACACCCTTGCTGCAACTCAAGAAGTTCCCCGACATACCCGTCTCCACTCGAGAAGAAGCACGAGAGTCCCGCCACATCCAGAGGAGCCTCGTTTCCGCCTCATGGCTCGAGAGGAGGGATCCTTTCACTGCGTGGTCGGGAAAGAATTCCCGGCTTTCCCCTCGCATCTCAAGAGGAGACGCTCTCCACAGGAAAGGCGAGAGGAACTCCAGGGTCGTGCCACCATTCCCAGAGTCCCCCAGATGTCTCAGTCCATTCAAGGGAAACCTGTTTTCCCTGCACTGCCTCGACTTTCAAGCCGAGGATCGACTCACACAACGGTGACACGTGGGACAGCCCTGTGGGAAAGCCTCGTGGGAAAGCCTCTTGGGAAAGCCTCGTGGGAAAACCTCGAGGGAAAGCCACAGATCCCTTGATCCACGCGAAGGGAAGCGTGACACTGCTGCTACAGCTCTGGAGGAAAGTGCAACTGCATGCCCCCACATGAGACGAGGACTGACTCCCCTGGGGAGTCTCCAGAAGTAGCCCAAGATCCATGTCAGCACTGGAGAGGAATCCTCAGGTTCAGGCACCGACTCCACACAAGGTCTTAGGTCCCCGGCATCGATGGGAGAGGAATCCCGAGAGGCCCCCGAGAAACGCGCATGTGGACTGGCCTTAACTGAGGCCACCAGAGCGGGTCCCTGTGATCCCCGTAGTACGTCGAGAGCACCTGCAGCAACTCGAGAAAATCCAGGAGGTTTTCCCCTCCAGGCGACATGAGGCCCATTTCCGCAGAGGCGTCTCGAGGCTAATCAAACCTAAACTCTGGAACTTCCAAAGGGTCCTTCACACCCTTGATGCAACTCAAGAATTTCCCCCGAAATACCCGTCTCCACTCGAGAGGAAGCACGAGAGTCCCGCCCACATCCAGAGGAGCCCCGATTCCACCTTTTTAGCTCGAGAGGTTTGATCCTTTCCCTGCGTGGTCGGGAAAGAATTCGCAGCATTCCCGTCAAATCTCAAGAGGTGGCGCTCTCCAGAGGAAAGGCGAGAGGACTCCAGGGTCGTGCCACCATTCCCAGAGTCCCCCAGATGTCTCAGTCCATTCCAGGGAAACCTGTATTCCCTGCACTGCCTCGACTTTCAAGTCGAGGATCGACTCACACCACAGTGGCACGTGGTACAGCCCTGTGGGAAAGCCTCGTGGGAAAGCCTCAAGGGAAAGCCACAGATCCCTTGATCCATGCGAAGGGAAGCGGGACACTGCTGCTACAGCTCGGGAGGAAAGCGCACGTGCATGCCCCCACTCGAGACGAGGACTGATTCCCCTGGGGAGACTCCAGAAGTACGCCAATATCCATGTCTGCACTGGAGAGGAATCCTCAGGTTCCGGCACCGACTCCACACAAGGTCTTAGGCCCTGGCATCGATGGGAGAGGAATCCCGAGAGGCCCCTGAGCAACTCGCATGGGTACTGGCCTTTCCTGAGGAAACCAGTGCGGGCCCCTGAGGTCCCCATCGTAAGTCGAGAGCACCTGCCGCAACTCGAGAAAATCCAGGAGGTTCTCCCCTCCAGGCGAGATGAGGCCCATTTCCCCTGAGGCGTCTCGAGGCTATTCACACCTAACCTCTGGAACGTTCAAAGGGTCCTTCACACCCTTGCTGCAACTCAAGAAGTTCCCCGACATACCCGTCTACACTCGAGAGGAAGCACGAGAGTCCCGCCCACATCCAGAGGAGCCCCGTTTCCGCCTCCTAGCCTCGAGAGGAGGGATCCTTTCCCTGCGTGCTCTGGAAAGAATTCCCGGCGTTCCCGTCCCATCTCAAGAGGAGGCGCTCTCCACAGGAAACGGAGAGGAACTCCAGGTTCCTGCCACCATTCCCAGAGTCCCCCAGATGTCTCCGTCCATTCCAGGGAAACCTGATTTCCCTGCACTGCGTCGACTTTCAAGCCGAGGATCGACTCACACCACGGTGGCATGTGGGACCGCCCTGTGGGAAAGCCTCGTGGGAAAGCCTCGTGGGAAAGCCTCGTCGGAAAGCCTCGAGGGAAAGCCACAGATCCCTTGATCCACGCGAATGGAAGCGCGACACTGCTGCTACAGCTCGAGAGGAAAGCGCACGTGCATGCCCCCACTCGAGTCGAGGACTGACTCCCAATGGGGAGACTCCAGAAGTACCCCAAGATCCACGTAAGCACTGGAGAGGAATCCTCAGGTACCGGCACCCACTCCACACAATATCTTAGGCCCCAGCTTCGACGGGAGAGGAATCCCGAGAGGTCCCCTGGCAACTCGCATAGGGACTGGCCTATCCTGAGGCCACCAGAGCGGGTCCCTGAGGTCCCCGTCGTAAGTCGAGAGCACCTGCTGCAACTCGAGAACATTCAGGACGTTCTCCCCTCCAGGCGAGATGAGGCCCATTTCCGCTGAGGTGTCTCGAGGCTAATCACACCTAACCTCTGGAATTTCCAAAGGGTCCTTCACACCCTTGCTGCAACTCAAGAAGTTCCCCGACATACCTGTCTCCACTCGAGAGGAAACACGAAGTCCCACACACATCGACAGTAGCCCCCTTTCCGCCTCCTACCTCGAGAGGAGGGATCCTTTTCCTGCGTGGTCGGGAAAGAATTCCCTGCGTTTCCGTGGCTCCTAAGAGGAGGCGCTCTCCAGAGGAAAGGTGAGACGAACTCCAGGGTCTTGCCACCATTCCCAGAGTCCACCAGATGTCTCCGTCCATTCCAGGGAAACCTCTTTTCCCTGCACTGCCTCGACTTTCAAGCCGAGGATCGACTACACACCACGGTGACACGAGGGACAGCCCTGTGGAAAGCCTCGTGGGAAAGCCTCGTGGGAAAGCCTCGTTGGGAAAGCCTCGAGGGAAAGCCACGATCCCTTGATCCATGCGAAGGGAAGCGCGACACTGCTGCTACAGCTCGGGAGGAAAGCGAACGTGCATGACCCCACTCGAGACGAGGACTGACTCCCCCTGGGGAGACTCCAGAAATATCCAAGATTCATGTCAGAACTGGAGAGGAATCCTCAGGTTCCGGCAATGACCCCACACAAGGTCTTAGGCCCCGGCATCGACGGGAGGGAATCCCGACAGGCGGCCGAGCAACTCGCGCATGAGGACTGGCCTTTCCTGAGGCCACCAGAGCGGGTCCCTGAGGTCCCCGATCGTAAGTCGAGAGCACTGCCGCAACTCCGAGAAAATCCAGGAGGTTCTCCCCTCCAGGCGAGATGAGGCCCATTTCTGCTGAGGCGTCTCGAGGCTAATCACACCTAAACTCTGGAACTTCCAAACGGTCGCTTCACACCCTTGCTGCAACTCAAGAAGTTCCCCGACATACCCGTCTCCACTCGAGAGGAAGCACGAGAGTCCCGCCCACATCCAGAGGAGCCCCGTTTCTGCCTCCTAGCTCGAGAGGAGGAATCCTTTCCCTGCGTGCTCGGAAAGAATTCCGGGCGTTCCCGTCGCATCTCAAGAGGAGGCGCTCTCCACAGGAAAGGCGAGAGGAACTCCAGGTCGTGCCACCATTCCCAGAGTCCACCAGATGTCTCCGTCCATTCCAGGGAAACCTGTTTTCCCTGCACTGCCTTGACTTTCAAGCCGAGGATCGACTCACACCACGGTGGCACGTGGACAGCCCTGTGGGAAAGCCTCCTTGGAAAGCCTCGTGGGAAAGCCTCCTGGGAAAGCCTCGAGGGAAAGCCACAGATCCCTTGATCCACGCGAATGGAACCGCGACACTGCTGCTAAAGCTCGGGAGGAAAGCGCACGTGCATGCCCCCACTCGAGACGAGGACTGACTCCCCTGGGGAGATTCCAGAATACCCAAGATCCATGTCAGCACTGGAGAGGAATCCTCAGGTTCCGGCACTGACTCCACAACAAGGTCTTAGGCACCAGCATCGACGGGAGATGAATCCCGAGAGGCCCCGATCAACTCGCATGGGGACTGGCCTTTCCTGAGGCCACCAGAGGGTCCCTGAGTCCCCGTCGTAAGTGACAGCACCTACCGCAACTCGAGAAAATCCAGGAGTTTCTCCCCTCCAGGCGAGATGAGGCCCATTTCCGCAGAGGCGTCTCGAGGCTAATCACATCTAACATCTGGAACTTCCAAAGGGTCCTTCACACCCTTGCTGCAACTCAAAGAAGTTCCCGACATACCCGTCTCCACTCGAGAGGAAGCACGAGAGTCCCCCA
>NW_017218139.1:0-22584 GCF_001704415.2 Capra hircus | reverse complement strand
GCAGAGCCCAGGACTGGAGGATATCGTGGCCCTCCTCTGAGCTCCCCCTCCCCTTGTGTGTGCTCACCTGCAGGCAGAGCCCTGGACTGGAGGGCATTGCCACCAGGCGCTAGCTGTGAGACTAGTACCCCACCACCAGCAGCTCAGGAGGAATCAACCTGAATGTCAGCATCTTATAGTGCATAGGTTCATGGAGCCAGCACGTTCTTACTGTGTCCCTGGTACAAGGGGACTCTGCTCCCAGGTGGCGTGGTGACCTGGGCTGATTTCCTAGCGTGGTCCTGCCATTTGCAGCCCATGCTTCCCATTTTCCCGGCCCCTGAGTGGATCTGTCACCCACAGAGTCCTCTTAGAAGTGGGAAGGGTGTAGAGGCTCAGTTTGCCCTGTTTGAATCCCGCTTAAGCATGTCTGTCTCTCCTAGTATCTCTCTAGCATGCCCACGCTCAGAGCCTCGTAATCAGGGGTCTCAGACTCTGCCTAGCGTCTCATCCTCATTTCCTTTACTGGACGTGGAAGCAAGGGAACTGCATCTGAGACCCTTGCAGAGGTCCTGACAGTTCCAGGGCTCAAGAGCCCCTGGTGCATCAACTTGGGTGTGGGCAGCAAACCCTCCTGAGGGAAGTCAGACCCTTTTCAGGGCAGCAAGACCCAAGCCTGCACGGTCACATGGTCAATCTTTTAAAAGGATCCAATGTGAGCTGACGCAATGACCGTGATCTCCAGAGTCCCCAGCTAGCCCTAAAATGTGTGACATGGAGTTAAAACTATTGGCCCATAAAGAGGTCTGGGACTCTTTATGGACTGAAGCATCTGACTCAGTGGAGAAGACCCTGAAGCTGGGAAAGACTGAGGGCAGGTGGAAAAGGGGGCAACAGGGGATGCGATGGTTGGATGGCATCACCGACTCAATGGACATGAGTTTGAGCAAACTCCACCAGATGGTGAAGCCCGGGAAGCCTGATGTGCTGTAGTCCATGGGGTCGCAAAGAGTCGGACACGACTGAGCACCTGCACTGAACTGAACTGATACAAAATTGAGTTATCTACTTATCACCTCAGTTCAATTCAGTCGCTCAGTCATCTCGACCCCTTGCGACCCCATGGACTGCAGCACACCCTGCCTCCCTGTCCATCTCCTACTCCTGGAGTTTCCTCAACTCATGTCATCGAGTCGGTGATGCCATCCATCCATCTCACCCCCTCTGTCATCCCCTTCTCTTCCTGCCCTCAATCTTTCCCAGCATCAGGGTCTTTCCAATGAGTCAGTTCTTCCCACCAGGTGGCCAAAGTATTGGAGTTTCAGCTTCAACATCAGTCCTTCCAATGAACACCTAGGATGATTTCCTTTAGGATGCACTGGTTGGATCTCCTTGCACTCCAAGGGACTCTCAAGAGTCTTGTCCAACACCACAGTTCAAAAGCATCAATTCTTCAGCCTCTTTATAGTCCAACTCTCACAACCATACATGACTACTGGAAAAGCCTAGCTTTGATTAGATGGACCTTTGTTGGCAAAGTAATGTCTCTGTTTTTATATGCTATCTAGTTTGGTCATTGCTTTTCTCCCAAGGAGTAAGTGTCTTTTAATTTCATGGCTGCCGTCACCATCTGCAGTGATTTTGGAGCGCCCCAAAAGAAAGTCACTGTTTCCACTGTTTCCCCATCTATGAATTGATGGGACTGGATGGCATAATCTTCATTTTCTGAATGTTGAGTGTTAAGCCAGCTTTGCCACTCTCCTCTTTCACTTTCATCAAGAGGCTCTTTAGTTTTTCTTTGCTTTCTGCCATAAGGGTGGTGTCATCTGCATATCTGAGGTTATTGATATTTCTCTCGGCAGTCTTGATTCCAGCTTGTGCTTCCTCCAGCCGAGCATTTCCCACGATGTTCTCTGCTTATAAGTTAAATAAGCTGGGTGACAATATACGGCCTTGATATACTCCTTTCCCCATTTGGAACAATCTGCTATTCCATGTCTGGTTCTAACTCAGAGGCAATCAAGCAGAATATGATTCTTAGCCCTCAGTAGGAGGTGAAATTTCCCACTCATCTTAAGGCACCTTATTTACTTCCCATGACCCTTACTCTAGATGTCTGAGAATATGGACCCCTCTTCAATCAGTCTTTCCAGTGGGATCACTTGATGAAACCATTGGGTCCTTCAAAGTCCATCCGTATGGGCACCATGATGGATGTTGTCCGATGCCGCTCAACCTCCTGATAGGGAAGGAAGGGTGCTCTCCCGGCTCCAGGACATTGCTGGAACACATTTGGCGGAAGATATTAAGCAACAGAGATGAGGCTTAGGAACCTGATATTCAGCTGTGTGCTTACTGTTGTCCAAACATTAGGAAACCATACCCGGAGTCAGTGGCATTAGATATGTGCTCAAGGGCACGTACTGAAAAATGATGCTCTTCACCTGAGAGCTTTCTCCACTTGAAACACTCTTAGGTTGACTGAAAAGACGCGTTCCCAGGAAGTCAAGTCCGTTTAGTCTGCTGCCAGGGAATGCCAGCCTTCTTTCTCATCCAGGCTCTGTGTTCCTGTGTGTGTGCACGCACGTGCTCCTGTGCACACACATTGCTGGAAGAAGGCAGCCCTGGGTACAACCTCATTTTACCTGGAAGCGATGCTTAGTTCTTGTTCTTCTGGACCATACACATCTTGGAAACAATCCAAACCTGGGTGATAATTAGAAAATAACTAGCCCAGAGCTCTCCTGTGTCTTACCTCGGGGGTGAGAGGCCTGAGTTGGGCAGGGTGTCCCCACGCATCAGCTTGTGAACTATCACTGCATCCTGGCACTGCCGAGTACATGGTCCAAGTCAGAAACGTCTTCTAGAAAGCCAGGCAGCAAGTTTGGGTTTGGGAATGGGGAGTCTGCACTGAACATCACGGAGAAGTCCGAGGCGTTGGCACATCCTTCTGAGTGATGATGACATGAGAGAGGTCTGACAGGTATCCCAAGTTTTATATCTGGTCTGTCAAAATGTGCCCTTGTCTTGCAGCAGGATGTCCAGCCCATGGCCACCTTCGATTATGAAACATCACCCACACCGTCCATCTTGGGAAAATCACCATTTAGGTTGAGATGGCTCCTTTCATTGAATATTTAATACTCATTATCTTGAAATGTTTCCTTATATCTGTATATTTCAGACGAAATAGGTCTGAACTATTTCCTTATATCCATTAGATGGGCAAAATTTAAAACATGTAAGAGGCATGTTGGAAAATAGTCCTAATTCTTTCTGCTGAGTCTACAGATTGTTCCACGTGTGCTGGAGAGCAGTGTTGCAATAGCCAGTGAGGTCCCAGGTCAGTGGACGGTAGGGTTGTTCTCCTCACTGGTTTATACAATATAGAAACTTTCTTCCGAGGCAACTGTGTTCACTGCAGCGAGCTTTGCAATAACGCGGAACTGGAAACAATCCGCGCCTCTGTCAGTGGTATACTGCATACAAACATCGTGCTCAGGCCACACAATGAAATAAATCCATCAAAGTGAAATTCGGTCTGCGCATATCAGCATGCGCAAGATAGAATGAAGTATAATGCAGTAAATGAAATATAATGTACCATCAAATGGAAAGAGCAAGTTGCAGAATTCTCCTTTAGTGGAGACTGGCTGAGTGTACACAAAACCCACTTCCCTTCCCTGACAGCCATCTTTGTAGCTGAATGAGGCCGTGTTTCTGAGCTATGGCCCAAGGGATGTGGGCAGAAAGGATGAGTTCGGCCCTAGACCTGCCCCTAGAAGCCAGCCTCTAATTTGACCTCTCTAGCCCTCAGTTTCCCCATCTGTAAAATGGGGATAATTGTAATAGTACCTTCCCAAAGTGGTTGTTTAGAGGGCTTCCCTGTGGCTCAGCTGGGAAAGAATCCACCTGCAATGTGGGAGCCCTGGGTTTGATCCCTGGCTTGGGAAGATCCCCTGGAGAAGGGAAAGGCTACCCATTCCAGTATTCTGGCCTGGAGAATTCCATGCACTGTATAGTCCATGGAGTTTCAAAGAGTTGGACACGACCGAGCGCCTTTCACTTCACTTCACTTCATGAGTTAGTTGGTACACAGGAACTGCTTAGCGTAGTATACAATATTTCAATCAGTATAATAACAATTGTTATTGTGGCTATTATTTTTAGCATCACAGATGATTGGACTTCACCGTTTTTGACTTTACAATGGCATAAAGACAATGTGCATTCAGTAAAATCATACTTCAAATTTTGAATTGTGATCTTTTCCAGGGCTAACAATATATGGTACAGAAGTCTGGTATGATTCTGGGCAGGCTCCCAGTCAGCCACACAATCACACAGGGAAACAACAAAAAACAGTCACATGGACATCCATTCTCTACCAGACACCCATTCTGGTTTTCATTTTTCAGTCCAGTATTCAAGGTCCTGAAAGACTGAGGGCAGGAGGACAAGGGGCAGGAGAGGATGAGATGTTGGAGGGCATCACCAACTCAATGGACATGAGTCTGAGCAAGCTCCTGGAGACAGAGGACAGAGGAGCCTGGCGTGCTGCGGTCCCACGGGGTCACAGAGAATCGGACAGGACTGAACGCCCGGACGGCAACAAGGCACAGCTAAGGTATTCGTGGGTTAAGTATGATTAAACAAACTGTTTGATTGACAATATCTTCAATTTGGCATGTAACCCATTGTAAGGAAAGATTTGTATTTATTCCTGTTATTCATTTATGTACTATGACTGCTGTTTCTACTACTACTTTTTATGGAAGGAAAGAATTGTGAATAATACGTAACGTGCACGAACTCAAACTGAGAATATTACGCTCCGTGATTCCACTCAGAGCAATCCTCTGGGGAAAATGCCCATTGGTATTTTGCTTTTACAGATAAGAATATCGACTTGCAGAGCAGCTCACTAACTGGTAAGAAACAGAACTCATATATGAACACAGTCATTGGTTTGACGGAATACAGATCACCTCGTTAACTAACTGTGGGTCTGAAGGATTCCACACGAGCATAAGTTGAGCTAAAAGTTTGTGTATGGCTTTTATTTACTAACTGATAGCACGTGGCATTGTTCTCTTACCGTAGCTGTTACTATGAATATTTGTCAAAGAAAACCACTGATAATATTGCAAAGGGAAAACAGAATAGTAGCAAGAAAAAAAGATGGACTGTAAAGTGCCTAGACTGGTAAGAGGAAGATACCATTCAGCTCTTGCGGTTGCTTCAACTGTGAAAGAAAAAAGCCCTAAAATAAGAAAGCTGCTTTGACAAGCAGCTTGGGGCACTTGTCAAATTGTTGTCAGAGAAGAAAGCAGAGTCTAAATTCTAGACGTGCCCCACAGTAGAGGTCACTAAACCCATCGAGTTTCTTTCCAAGCACTTGGCTTATTGAGATAAACAATTTTTTCCCACTAATTTTTAAAACTTATGGGGATTTCGAGGAAAAAACAAAACACAACTTCGAATTCATGAATGTGCCTCTTATATAAACAAGTCTTTGTTTTTAGAAGTGTACTGAGCATATTCAATCAAAACAGGAGACTTCACGGTACAGTGTAGTCACTGTCGACAAAGAGCTCAAAAACTGAGGCCATTCCAGTATAAAGAGATTTTCAAGAGTCAAGGGAAAAATTTGAAATCTAATAAAGATACAGTGAGGCTAAAGCTGAAACTCCAATACTTTTGGTCACCTGATGTGAAAACCACCTCATTTAGAAAAGACTCTGACGCTGATAAAGACTGGAGGCAAAAGGAGAAACGGGGATCGCACATGGAGGAGACATAGATTTCTGTTCAGGTCTACGCGGCGGTGGTGGTTTAGTCGCTAAGTCGTGGTCCGACTCTTGTGACCCATGGACTCTAGCCCGCCAGGCTTTTCTGTCCATGGGATTCTCCAGGCAAGAACACTGGAGTGCATTGCCATTTCCTTCTCCAGGGGATCTTCCCGATTCAGGAATCCAGGGTCTTCTGCCTGGCAGGCAAATTCTTTACCGACTCAGCTATGAGGGAAGCCCATTCAAGTCTACATATTTCCTCTTAAATACTGTTACATTTGTGGGGGTGGTAGTTTTCTTTTCATTTATTTCTAACAGTCATTTCATTTTGATCTGTTCTAGGACCTATGTTTATTAGAAATGTGTTTTTAAACTTACAGAAAGTTTGAAGACTCAGGCTTTAAATTAACTTTAAATTGTTATTTTCTGTTTTTAGAATTCTATGCCAAAAGAACATAGCTCCATGATATAACTATTTTGATATTTAAATATTTGTTTGATGGCTGATGAAGTGGTAATTTTTGTGTGCTCCCTGGGTATATAAAAACAATTTATTTATGCCCTCTAATGATGACATAGGAGCTTCATAAATACTAACTAGATCAAGGTTGCCAGTGTTCTCACCTAAAATCCTACATACCTCATACTTTTCCTACTTGGTCAGTTTTTCTGAGATAGATGTGCTAACATTGTTAATGCTTCCTGTAGATTTTACATTCTTTCTTGATAATTTTCTTCATTGTATTTCCTGTCTCTTTAGGCTACAAATTTAGATATATACACTATCAGAATTTGGATATATTGAATTATTAGTCTTTCATGATATGGGGACCCTTTTATTTCAAATGTTTTTTGTTGTTGTTGTTTGTTTTGTTTTTACATGAAAGACTATTTTTTCCAACACTAATAGTAATGATATCCGTTTTTTTCTGTCTTTGTTTACTTTTTAAAAACTTAAACAACATATAGCTGGATTTTTAAAAGTCTGACTTGAAAAATCCCAATCTTTTAATTAGGAAACACAGGCCATTGTAAGTAGTCACTAAGAAAATTTGTGCCATGTTATTTTCAGTTTTAGATGAAAACAGATGAGATGGTTAGATAGTGTCCCTGATTCAATGGAGATGAATCTGAGCAAACTTCCGGAGGCAGAAGGGGACAGAGGGGCCCGGCGTGCTGCAGCCCATGGGGTTGCAAAGCATCGGACGCGACGGAGTGACTAAAGAACCACAGCAACGTGGGCGATATTTTTTTGCTTCTTTTCTTCTCCTCTTCTGATTTTTCTTCTAGAAATTACTTTTTAATTCCCTTTTCCCAGTCTTTTGTACGTTGTATATTGCACTTCTTTTGGTCTTTCACTGGCATCTTTTAAATATTGAGCATACATACTAGAGTCGAATATGAATGAGCACCTCAGCCATTGTCTTGAAGTCCAATCACTCTCCCTCGCCTTTGAGGTGATAGTCCTTCCAGTGAGTCTGCTCTTCACATCAGTGCCCCAAACTATTGGAGCCTCAGCTTCAGCATCAGTCCTTCCAATGAATATTCAGGGTTGATTTCCTCAAGGATCGACTGGTTTGATTTCCTTGCTGTTCAAGGGACTCTCAAGAGTCTTCTCCAGCACCACAGTTCAAAGCATCCATTCTTCAGTGCTCAGCCTTCATTATGGTCCAACTCTCACGTCTGTACATGACGACTGGAAAAAATATAGCTTTGACTCTACGGATCTTTGTTGGCAAAGTGACGTCTCTGCTTTTTAACATGCTAAGTTTGTTATAGCTTTCCTTCCAAGGAGGATACATCTTTTAATTTCATGGCTGCATTGAGATATAATTCACATACCAAACCATTTACACATTTGGAGTATACTATTCAATGGTTTTTGCTTTTCATGGAACTGTGTAGTCACAGTTCAATTTTACATTTTTATCACCCCCAAAGAAACACATCCCCCTTCCCTACCCAAGCAAACACGAATCTCCTGTGCTGGCAAATACTGACCTGAGTCTGTGGAGATCTGCCTCTTCTGAAGATTTCATAGAAATGGAATCAGATGATATGGGGGCTTCCCTGGCGGCTCAGCTGGGAAAGAATCCACCTGCAATGCGGGAGACCTGGGTTTGATCCATGGGTTGGGAAGATCCCCTGGAGAAGCAGAAGGCTACCCACTCCAGTCTTCTGGCCTGGAGAATTCCATGGACTCCTTAGTCCATGGGTTCACAGAGAGTCAGTTGGACACGACTCAACTGTTAAGTAATAACTTCTACTTTATAGCTGCAAAAGACTGCAACGCTAGCTCACTTGCTTAGACATTTGTTTCCCGAGAGAAACCATCTAAATGATGAATAAGAAAAGAAGGAAATTCATTTTTCTTTCATTCAAAACAAAGCAAAAGACCCTTGGTAAGCTCCTGGAGTTTAGGAAAGTAGGGAAAATTGGTCTTGAAGCCTGGCGTATACTATTAGACAATGAAGGACGTCCCTGGTAGCTCAGACAGTAAAGAATCCGCCTGCAATTCATAAGACCTGGGTTTGATCCCTGGGTTGGGAAGATCCCCTCGAGGAGGGCATGACAACCCACTGCAGTGGTCTTGCCTGGAGAATCCCATGGGCAGAGGAGCCAGGTGGGCTCCAGTCTACGGGTTGGCAAAGAGTCAGACACGACTATGTGACTAAGCACACAAAAGCCTTCTGGACGATGGTTCTAGGATGAAATCATCTCAAAGGCATTGACAATGAATTGTGTGAAGCAGCATTTTGGTACATTCGTGAATTTTTCCATTGGAACATTGTGCTGCCGGCAGGAGCCTGGCATTTTACATGGAATTCTGCCTACTGTTCAGTTTTGTCCAGCAAAACCTTTTCTGTCCTATTTCTCAGTTTATGCAGAAAATCGATCAGAAGGGAAACAAGTCACGATGTGCTGGTTCTCTTTTGTGAAAGATTTCTTTACACCTGCAGAAATGTTCCCTCAAATTTCTGATGGAATCCAATTAGGGGCAACCTTTATCATCCACTTTTAACGTTTACACTTTGGAAGTTTGAGAAGATTGGAGTACTGCATATATAGAAGGAAATACACCCAAAATGACCATCTCAATTTGTTTTACTCTAATTATTATGATTATTTCTTTATTTCTTGGAACAGTTTAGGTCTCATGGAAAAATTGAAGGGAAACAGAGACACGACCATGTATCTCTTGTCCTCACACTTACATAAAGTGGAAGTGTTTGGTGCTCAATTGTGTCCAGCTCTTTGCAACTCCATGGACTGTAGCCCGCCAGGCTCCTCTGTCCATGGAACTCTCCAGGCCAGAATACTGGAGTGGGTAGCCTTTTGCTTCTCCAGGGGATCTTCCCAACCTAGGCATCGAACCCAGGCCTGCCCCACTGCAAGCGGATTCTTTACCTGTCTGAGTCACCAGGAAAGCTACACGTCCATAACCTCCTCCATTATCAACATTCCCCATGCAAGTTTTGGTGTAACTGATGAAACTACATTGACATATTTAATCACCCAAAGCCTATAGTTTACATTATGTACTGCACCAAGAGGGAACGTACAGCACCAAGAGGGAGAATTGGTGCTGTACATTCTATACAGTTTTGACAATCGTGTAATGATCGGGATCCACCATCACAGCATCATGCAGGATGCTTTGATTGCCCGATAAGTTCTCTGTGGTCCAACGACTCGTCATTTGTGCTCCTCCATCTCTGCCCCGGCAAGTTGTTGGCTTTAAGAATTAGCCAGTCCTGGGGGGACAACCCCTCTCCAACCCACACGTCCCCAGAGGCCAGAGCATCAGGAATGCAGAAAATAAGACAATAGAGTAATATCTAACTTAGCAACAAAATAAAGTGAAAGTGTATTGGCTTTCTATGGCTATAAGCCAAATCACTACAGACTTGGTAATTTAAAATTCAAAAGGTATATTATTTCTCATGGCCATGGGTCAGGAGTCCAGGCACAGAGCATTGGGTCATCTTTTCAAGTCTAATAAGGCTGAAATAAACCAACCAGCCAGAGCTGGAATATCATCTGAGCCTCAGGGTCCTCTTCCAAGTTCACTCGTTGTTGGCAGAATTAAGTTCCTTGCGGTGGTAGGACAGAGGCTCCCGTTTTCTTGCTGGCTATAGGCCTGGGTCTTCTCCCAGCATCTATAGGCTGCCCTCAGGTGGACTACTCAACAGGTAGGTCAAACATGCCTGCCTATGTCTTCTAGAACAGCAGTACTATGCCTTTCTCTGATTTTTGACTCAGACCACAAGAACTCACCTGATTCGATCAGGTATACCAAAGCCAATAGCTTTTTCATTAACCCTGTTCTTCAGGGACCTGAACTCATCTGCAAAAATCCCCTTTACCATCAGTGCTAACACAGTCACAGAATGATAGTGTTCATATCCACAGGCTGGGCTCACACTCAAAAGACGGAATTATGCCAGGATGTGGGTCACTGTAGGTCATCTTAGAATTCTGTGTACACAAAAGTATCCTTTGGAGAGAAGATGAAGAGGAACCACCAGAAAGCTTTTCTGTCCATGTGGAATGCTTTTCGTTTTTGACAGGGATTTGTCTATTGGAAACAAACATCATGTAGTGCATGGTCTCCCAGCAGAGGGGTAGGATGATCATTCTGAAAGGTTGCCTGCCTCCCATGACTCATCCTTGGATCTGGCACTAGGAACAGCTCAGTGCAAATATCCCAAAGCATTGGAGAGGCTTTGGTGCAAAGTAGCATCAACATCTGGCAAGGGCTGAAATGTCCTCGCATGAAGGGAGTTGTGTGCTGCTATGGACTGAGTGTCTTGTGTCCCTGAAAATTCACAGGTTGGAGGCTAGATGTCCAGTGAGATGGCATCTGGAGGTGGAGACTGAGAGTTCATCACGAGAGAGCCGTCCTTGTGAAAGGAGTGCATGTCCCATGAGAAGACGAGAGAGGGCGTGTGAGTCTCAGCCGTGTGAAGACAGTGAGAAGAGAATGAGAAAGGCGGCCTTCAGCAGACACCAAGTGTGCTGGCACATTGATCATGGAATTTCCGGCCTCTGGAAGTCTGCAAAATAAATGTTTATGGCTTAAGGCACCTGGTTTGTGGTTTCCTGTTAAGCAGTGCAATTCGGCTAAGACAGGTGTTGCTAATGGAGCAGACTTTACAGGGTGGAAGGTGAGCGAGAAGATACTGAGGGGCTGAGTAAGGGGGCCCTTCCCCTCTCTCTTGGGTTCCCAAATAGGAACTTTCAAACTCTGCAAGTGACTCCAATGCTGGCCTCTGATGGTCAGTCATCCCAGATGTTATTTTCTTTGGCTCCAATATCACTGTGGATGGTGACTGCAGTCATGAAATGAAAGATGCTTGCTCTTTGGAAGGGTAGCTATGACAAACCTAGACAGCATGGTAAAAAGCAGAGACATCACTTTGCCAACAAGGTTCCTATAGTCAAAGCGATGGTTTTTCCAGTAGTCATGGATGGGTGTGAGAGTTGGACCATAAAGAAGGCTGAGCGCTGAAGAACGGATGCTTTTTGACTTGGGGGTCTGGAAAAGACTCCTGAGAGTCCCTTTGACTGCAAGGAGATCAAACCAGTCAATCCTGAAGGAAATCAACCCTGAACACGTAGGAAGATTAATGCTGAAGCTAAAGTTCCAATACTTTGGCACCTGATGCAAAGAACCAACTCGTTGGAAAAGACCCTGATGCTAGGAAAGATGAAGACAAAAGGGAAAGAGGGCATCAGAAAATAAGATGGTTAAACAGCATCACTGATTCCATGGACATGGATTCGAGCAATCTCTGAGAGAGAATGAAGGATGGAGGAGTCTGGCATGCTGAAGTCCATGGGGTCACAAAGAGCTGGACATGACTTAGCAACTGAATAGCAACAATGCTTTAGATATGCAGACTGTTGTGGGGAATGGTTTTAAGGTGGTAGGAAAGGAAAGATGGGAGAGAGAGGAGGTATTCTGTGCACACTCTCATTTAGTGTGCCGAATATTTAGAGCTTTAATCTTCCTTAGCGTTGCTTCCACAACTCCAGGGCCCCACGGTGACTGCTGCATTCAAAGCATGAACTGGTATTTTCGGCTGTTTCTGAAATCTCCTATGAAGAATATTGAACGAGCCAGAGAAAAGCTGTTTTTCACTTATTTGAAGAATTTGAATGGTCCTTTCCAAGTGGCAAAGCCTCCCTGGCTCCATCCTTGAACCCATCTGAGAGTCTCTTTCATGACTAATCTCAAATAATTCGGGAAATTAGGTTAATGCTGGACCCAGTCCAGAGATCTAGGAGGGCTGAGTTCAGTTCCAAATGTTTATTTATTTGTTTGTTTGTTTATTTATTTTGGTTCTGGGGTTAGTTCAGACTGAATCTGTAGTTCTCAATCAGGGGTAATGTGGCCCCCCAGAGTACATTTGGCAATGTCTGTCGACACTTTCTGGGTGTCACGGTTAGGAAGACACTCCTGGGATTTGGTGGAGGCCAGGGATACTGCTAGCATCCTACAGTCCACAGGATGCCCACTGCCCCCTCAAGGCCAGGGATCATCTAGTCCAAATTCTACTTGTGTGGAGTGGAGAAAGCTGTGATTTTGCTGTTGTTCAGTCATTACGTTGTGTCCAACTCTTTGGGACCCCAAGGACTGTGGCAAGCCAGGCTCCACTGTCCACTATCTCCCAGGGCTTGCTCAAGTTCTTGTCCATTGAGTCCGTGATGCTATCTCATCCTCTGTTGCCCCCTTCTCCTTTTGCCTTCTATCTTGCCCAGCAACAGAGTCTTTTCCAGTGAGTCAGCTCTTCGCACCAGGTGGCCAAAGTATTGGATTCTGAGCGTCAGAATCAATCCTTCCAATGAATATTCAGAGTTGATTTCCTTTAGGATTGACTAGCTTGATCTCCTTGCTGTCCAAGGGACTCTCAAGAGCCTTCCGCAGCACCACAATCTGAAAATCTCAGTTCTTCAGCACTCACTTTCTTTATGGTCCAACTCTTACATCTGTATATGACTCTTGGAAGATCCATAGCTTTGACTGGCTGGACCTTTTTCGGCAAAGTGATGTCTCTGCTTTTGAATACACTGTCTAGGTTTGTCGTAGCTATTCCCAGACTGAACCGAACCCTTGGCCCTAGCCAGCATCAGGTCAGTCCTACCAAGACAAGCTCATTGTTGGAGGCTGGGACATGGGGAGGCTGAATTTCTAGAGCTGTGGTCACTGTCCCTCCTCACTTCCCTTCCTCAAGGAAGTGTTCAGTTCAGTACAGTTCTGCTGCTCAGGCATCTCCGACTCTTTGCAACTCCATGGACTGCAGCATGCCAGGCCTCCTTGTCCATCCCTAACTCCCAGAGTTTACTCAGACTCATGTCCATTGAGTCGGTGGTGCCATCCAACCATCTCATTCTCTGCCACCCCCTTCTCCTGTCTTCAATCTTTCCCAGCATCAGGGTCTTTTCAAACGAGCCGGTTCTTCCCATCAGGTGGCCAAGGTATTGGAGTTTCAGGATCTGTGTCAGTTTTTCCAATGAATATTCAGAACTGATCACCTTTAGGATGGACTGGTTGAATCTCCTTGCAGTCCAAGGGACTCTCAAGAGTCTTCTCCAACACCAAAGTGCAAAAGCATCAATTCTTTGGCGCTCAGCATTCTTCACAGTCCAACTCTCACATCCATACATGACCACTGGAAAATCCATAGCCTTGACTAGACGGACCTTGGTTGGCAAATAATGTCTCTGCTTTTTGACATGCTGTCTATACTGGTCATAACTTTTCTTCCAAGGAGCAAGGGTCTTTTAATGTCATGGCTGCAGTCACCATCTGCTGTGATTTTGGAGCCCGCCGAAAATAAAGTCTCTCACCATTTCCACTGTTTCCCCATCTATTTGCCATGAAGTGATGGGACCAGATGCCATGATCTTACTTTACTGAATGGTGAGCTTTAAGCCAACGTTTTCACTCTCCTCTTTCACTTTGATCAAGAGGCTCTTTAGTTCTTCTTTGCTTTCTGCCATAAGGGTGGTGTCATCTGCATATCTGAGCTTATGGAGGAGGGGAGATGTCCCATCATCTCCGGTGCTGTGCTTGCAGAGATGCCCTGTGGAACACTCCAGATCCTGAATCTAGAAGCGCAGCCCCCTCTGAAGGAGTTCCAGACTGGACGCAGCCACCAGGGGGCACCATCACGCACTCCCACTACTGTATCCCCTCACCTCCAGAGGGAGGTGGAAAGGAGCCATAGCCCAGGGCTTTAGCTGATTACCAGCCTATTCAGGACTTGCCAGGTGGCTCAGCAGTAAAAAAGTCAGCTGCCAAGGTAGGAGATTCAGGTTCGATCCCTGTGTCGGGCACATCCTGTGAAGGAGGAAATGGCCTCTCACTCCAGTATTCTTGCCTGGAATATGCCTTGGGCAGAGGGTCCTGGAGGTCTACAGTCCATAGGATTGCAAAGTGTCGGACTCAGCTGAGTGCCTGAGCACATCTTATGTTGGACTTCATCTGTCATAGGTAAATCCTGACTACATGTCTGTGTTCCTGAATTTTACTTTCAGGAGAAAAGGTAAAGATCAGTCAAATGAGCTGATGCAAGGGATTCTGTAAAAGGAAAGAAAATATCCTTGCAGGGTATGACAGAAGCAAGTCAGCATGGAAGACCTCAACTTAAATTGAATGTCCTCATGGGCCTGCATGTTCAGTGACTCAGTTGTGTCCAACTCTCTCTGACCCCTTGAACTGTAGCTGCCAGGATCCTCTGTCCATGGGAACTCCCAGGCAGCAGTGCTGGAGTGTGTTGCCGTTTCCTCCTCCAGGGGCTCTTCCTGACCCAGGGATCAAACCCTTGTCTTGTGTCTCCTGCATTGGCAGGTGGATTCTTTACTGCTGCACCACCTGGGAAGGCAGTGTGCTCAGAAACAACCCTATTTTAAACGTTTGTGTTAAGTAAGTTCAGGAAAGAAAAGAAAAGATATTTGAATCTGGGGGAGGAGAGGAGGTTTTGAGTGCGAATCCCCACGTCCCCTGTATTTCTGGCCACCCATTTGTGGGTAAGGGCAGTGTGACTTACTGTCCTGGCTGTGACCTTGGCATAGTGGCTTTGGAGCCAGACACACTGGGTGTGATTACAGGAGGAGGAGGGGGAGGAGTGGCCTAGGACTGCAGCAGACCAGGCTTCCCTGTCCTTGCCTATCACCCAGAGTTTTAGCGTGTTTACTCACGCACATGACCATTGAGCTGGTGATGCTATCTTATCATCTTGATAGTTCTCCGGGAAAAGTGAATCTTTGGTCATTCAGTTTTTGAATTTTAACCTTTTTCTGGACAAGATGTAGAGGCAAGGTCAAAATATCCCTCCAGAGATACAGGATATAATTTGTCTCTAAGTTCTGGAAGATCTAACCCCGTTGAGTCTTTAATACCCAGAGCTGTTGAGACAGTATTTTCCGTTGTTTAAGTCAGCCACTTCATGGTCTCTGCGACAGCAGCACCAGGTATCTAATAAAGGGGCCAAATGGCTTCTTCCACCACTGGGCTCTGCAGTGGCGGGTGCCCTCAGAGTCTATTTAAAGGCAGCTGGTACCGGACCTCTCTGCCCGGGCTCCTGCCTGAACGAGAGACAGAAATTCAAGGTGGGTGGAAGGCTTTGATCAGTGCCGTGTAAACCAATTCAGAGGTGAACAGAAAGGCCCCGACACGTTTCTCTTCTCACGGTGTATTTAGACAAAGTACCCAATTATTATACTCTCTTAGAAAAAGCAGTTAGTGACCATTCCAGAAAAAAACAGGACTGGTTCAGTGCCCATAAACCTTAGAAAATAATTTATTTAAGTCTCTAAGAAAGTAACTCAGAAATACAGTCAAAAATTATTAGAGAATTAAAGTATTACACTGAAAATGTTTATTCAATGCAAAAGAAAGTAGAAAAAGAACAGAGGAATGAAATGTGACGTAAGCTACATAGAAAGCAAAAGTAGAATGGAAGACACGAATCCAACCATATCCGTAACAGTGCTGATTATGAATAGATTGAATAGTCAGATCAAAAAGCAGACATTGTTAAGGAGAGAACTCTATTTTATTTTTCGGACTTTAAACTTCTTATCTTTTATCGGGGTATAGATGCTTAACAAACAACACGGTGATAGTTTCAGGTGAAAATTGAAGATACTCAGTCATCCATATACATGTATCCATTCTCCCCCAAACCCCTGTCCCATCCAGGCTCCCATGAAACACTGAGCAGAGTGTCCTGAGCTACACAATAGGTCCTCGTTGGCCATCTGTTCTGAATATAGCACTGGGTACATGACAGTCCCAAACTCCCTAACTATCCCTTCCACCTGACAGCCATAAGTTTGCTAAGTCAGAAAGTCTGTTTTGTGACTTCATTTGGATCATTGCTTTTTCTAGTCCACATAGAAGGGGATGCCATTCAAAAGCTCTGCTTCTCTGTCTGACTGACTTAACCAGTGTGACACTCTCTGGGTCCGTCCGTGTTGCTGCAAATGGCCTTAGTTCATTCTTTTTAATGCCCGAGTGATATTCCATTGTATATATGGACCACTCCATCTTTGTCCATTCCTCTGCCAGCGGACATTTAGGTTGCTTCTGTGAAAGCAGAAGTTGTTAGATTGGATTAAAAAAAAAACATAATTCAACTATACGCTGTCCATAGGTCATAAACTTTAGATTGAAAGATAAAAATAAGTTGAAAAATTAAAAATGTAAAAAGATATGCCAGGTAAATAGCCCTCATAAGAGTGCTGCTAACATCAGGAAAGAATGTACTTTAAAGCTAAATAAATGGATACTGGAAATAGCAGGACATTTTGTCACGATCCAAGGGTCAATCTATCAGAAAACATATTAACATATTTTCCGCCTAACAAATCTGAATAGGCCTATACAAAATAAAGAGATTGAATGACTAATTTTAAACCTTAGCCCCCAGAGAAGCCCTGGCCCTGGGAGCTTCACTAGTGCATTTACCGGACGTTAAAGGAGAGCTCATAGTGACTGCTGAGAAAGCATTTGAGGGAACTAGGACAAGGGCAGCGAGACAATTCAGGGGGGACATAAAGTCTTTCCAATGAATGGGGGCATAACAACTGCACACCCACGTGCAGAAGAATGAAGTTGGATGCTTTCCTTACACTCAGAAATTAACTCAGAATAGATCGTAGACCTAAATGGAAGAGCTAAACCTACAAAACTCTTGAGAGAAAACCTGGAAGGAAGCCTTTGTCACCTAGAGTCAGCCAAAGCCTTACATATGAAATTTAAAAAACGCAAGTGACAGATAATTAAACTGGAAACTTAACAAAATTAAAATATGTTATGCTGCAAATGACACCAACAAGAAAGCAAAAAGACAACCCACAGGATGACAGAGAATATTTGCAGATCGTATATCAGACAAAGAACTTATGTCTATACAAAGAACTTTAATGTTTAATCATAAAAATAGAAGCAACTGAATTAAAAATGGATGATTGATCTGAATAGACATTTCTCCAAAGAATGGGTTGATAAGTACATGGAAAGAGGCTCAACATCATTCCTCATTGGGAAATGCAAATTGAAACTGCAGTGAGGTACTGCTTCACACCCACTCGGGTAATAAGAATCAAAGACAGACAATAAGAAAAGGTGAGGGTGTGGAGAATTTGAAATGTTCTGACATTAGTGGTGGTGATGTAAAATGAAAATGTGACGTGTGGCGTTATCTGACCTAGTAATTCTATCCCTGGTGTAGATACATTCCTGGTATTCCTAAAGGAAAATGCACATTGACACAAAAACTTATCCATGGCTGTACTTAGCAGCACTATTCAAAATAAGCCTGAAACGGAAGCAACCCAAATGCCCTTCACCTGATGAGAGCATAAATGAGAATATGAATGAGCACCTCAGCCATTTTCTTGAAGTCCAATCACTCTCCCTCGCCTTTGAGGCTACAGTTCTTATGAGTTTAATCAAACCTCATTTATATGTTTTCTATTCAGCTGCAACTTTTTAAAAGATCTCTTTGAAATGCCATGCAGCACTTTAAATATCTGTGGCATGACACTTGTAAGATTATGCAGGCTACTAACAATGCTGGCCACGTATCCTGACTTGAAGGTCATGTTTACAACCTGACCTATTCAATCTGATCTCAAAGAAAATGCTTCTTAGAATCAATGGAAAGAACTAAAACGTTAAAATATGGAACATACCCTCTTTAAAGATATTTCTAAAACAATGAAATGAATATCTGAGATGCCCCTCCTGTAGTTCTCAATGAAGAACTGCGTATTTGTGTTTCTGAAGTTGTCCGTCAATGCCCAGAAGAATGATACTGCAGGGCTGGCAGCAGCAAATGCAGTTCCACCAGCCCCCAGCAGGTGGCACAAATGCCCTCAGCCTCCAGGAAAAGGTCTAAATGTTCCTGCAGAACCAAGAAGCAGCAGAGAGAAGAACCTTTATCATCTCAAGGAGAGTTTGGTCGGAGGCCTGGAGTTGGGTGAAGTCCGAGGCAGTCAGGAAACCAACACAACTCCATTTAATTTCATTCAACTTCCTCAAAAGGGGGGGGGGGAGTGGTTTTCCCAACAGCAGAGCAGGAGGAAGAGAAAAGTACTCAAAGACGGGGGAAGAGTCTGAACTTTATGGAATATTTCCACGGGGTGGTCCTTTCTTTGATGGTAAAGCACCATTTCTTTTCCCTTTGGTTGATTGAAAAATGAACCCACCCTACTTCCCCGCCCCAAATACAAAACAAAACAAAACTAACCCAGGCTCAGCTGGTTTTGCCCCGCGATGGACTTTCCTCTTCAGAAAAAGATCCCCGTGTCTCTGGAACTGGCAGCTCCAGCGCTGATGGGAAGGGTCCTGCCCTTAGATCGCCGGTGCCCGGGCTTGTCTGGTTCCTGTCAGTTCCAGGGACGTGGGAGAAATCCAAAGACCAGGAAATCTTTGGAGCAGAGCAGTCTCTAGAATCCCCAGCCTTGGCGCCTTCATTTAGAGGAGCAGAAGGTCTCGTGACACCTCCCAGTCCGCCCGTGGCGACAGGAGACGCACGGGTGAGCGTGCAGCCCCAGGGAGCGCACGCGCCTACCTACCTGCGAAGGGGGGCGGTGGGGGCGGCGCCTTCTCATCCTCCTCCCCCCCAGAGGAGCAAAACACTGGCCAATCCGAGGAGTACGTGTTAAGGCAAAGAAGGATCCAGAACCGTTTCTCGCATCAGCTCGGTGGCGAGAGCCCTTACCATCTCCTTCACATGCGGCCAAGGTCGCCTGGGCTTTGCCGCTGGAGGCTCAGTGCCACGCCTGGGGCAAAACTCCAGGATGAAAACGTGGCAAGAAGAGGGAAGAGGGGATGCGAAATATCCAGATCGGGGTGTGAGTGTCAAGGGAAGGGCGGAGAGATGACTGTGACGGTGTGTGATGCTGTGAATGGCATGGATTGGAAAACCAAAAGTAAGCACTGAGGGAAGCAAGAAAGCACCGTGAAACCCACATGGGCTGAAAATACGCCAGTTGTGGTTGGGGCTGGTCTGGGGCAAGGAGGAAAGGCAAGAATGGGACCCTCAGACCACCTCCCACCCGCCCCAGCCGATGGGCGCTTTGTACATATTTTGAAGGGCAAGGCAGGATGTTTCATTGGCGTGCAAGCTCCGACCTGGAAATACTACTTTGTGGTGGGGGAAGCTGGTTAACGTGAGACTTCCCATTTTCAAGGTTAGAAATGAGGGTTTGACAGTGAGTATTACTATTCAGTGATAACAATGTGTGCGTGAGCAGGGCAAGTGTGAAACCCAATGTCTTCCGGTTAATGGAGTGGGAGCTTTCCGGCGTTGATTCTTGCTTGTGTGTGCTCTTGCTGCTGAGACTCTGGGAAGCAGCCTTTATCAGTGACTGCGTCCACAGCCTCTTGTCGCGTCTGTCACATTCTCCCTCATTGTTTCCTGTGCAGCCACAGTGCCGGCTTCTGAGTTCTCCTGGGGTTTCGACACAGTTCATTCTTCTCATCGGGTCCTTTTGAGCTTTTGTGTTTCACGGAGGTAGAATAAATCTCGGGCCTTCTCGCCTCACTTGAAAATCAGCTTCAGTGTGTTTCAATCAATCACTGGAGTTTTTACTGAACTCCTTGAATACAGACTGAGAAGCTCGATGGCTCATTTACCAGAACATGTAAATTCGAGAGAAATATTTTATTTAAACCCCTGGAAAATCCTGCTTTTTTGTTACTTTGTATAAGCATTAATAGTGTTCATTGAATTACCAATCCAATATTGGTAAAAGATGAAGATATGTTTTGCCTTTCTAATATTTGCTTATTTAGAGGGACTCTCTATTAAGTGTGTGGCAAGAAAATTTTGTATTTTTTGGACAGTCACCAAAGCTACAGTGCCAAGTATGGCAGTTAAATAGAAACACAGTCAGTCCTTAATCCGTGGAAAGTTATAATTCCACCTAGACCGTTTTCCTAACTGGGTGCCCTTTGAGCTCCAGGATATGAGCTGAAAGTAACAAAAATAATCTGTCCTTTAGTTTTACCGGAGAGTGATAAGGAGCGAGTGTTTAAGCTTCTAGACATATAAATTATTTGTAAGCCAATTAATTACTGCCATTAAGCACTGTATACAGTGGTCCTCACCAGGTGCTTCTTTGCCCCTCCCCAGGGACGCGTGCAGTGTCTAGAGACAGTCTTAGTGGCTGTAACCAGGGCAAAGGGTGTTACTATTGAGGAGCAGAAGCCAAAGATGCAGCTAAACACCCAACAACGCACAGAACGGGGACCCGTCCTCCCACAGCAAACGCCTGGGCCCCAAATAGCAAAAGTGGCCACATTCATAACTGTTACTATAGTGAGTGATTTTGCTAAAGAAACAAACCTCACACTGCACGGCTCGTGAGCCTGTTGAATCTCTAACACCTTGCTGCTCAGTCGCTGAGCCGTGTCAGATGCTTGGCAACCCGTGGGCGGCAGCACACACCTCCTCTGTCTCCGTCATCTCCCGGGTTCACTCAAATCCATGTCCGTTTAGTCAGTGACGCTGTCTAACCAGCTCATCCTCTGTCGTCCCGTTCTCCTCCACCTTCAGTCTTTCCCGGGATCAGGGTCCTTTCCAGTGAGTCTGCTCTTCACATCAGTGCCCCAAACTATTGGAGCCTCAGCTTCAGCATCACTCCTTCCAATGAATATTCAGGTTGATTTCCTTAAGGATCGACTGGTTTCATTTCCTTGTTGTTCAAGGGACTCTCAAGAGTCTTCTCCAGCACCACAGTTCAAGCATCCATTCTTCGGTGCTCAGCCTTCATTATGGTCCAACTCTCACGTCTGTACATGACGACTGGAAAAAATATAGCTTTGACTCTATGGAGCTTTGTTGGCAAAGTGACGTCTCTGCTTTTAACATGCTAAGCTTGTTATAGCTTTCCTTCCAAGGAGGATACATCTTTTAATTTCATGGCTGCATTGAGATATAATTCACATACCAGACAATTTACACATTTGGAGTATACTATTCAATGGTTTTTGCTTTTCATGGAGCTGTGTAGTCACAGTTCAATTTTACATTTTTTATCACCCCCAAAGTAACACATCCCCCTACCCTCCCCAAGCAAACACGAATCTCCTGGCTGGCAAATACTGACCTGAGTCTGTGGAGATCTGCCTCTTCTGAACATTTAATAGAAATGGAATCAGACGATATGGGGGCTTCCCTGGCGGCTCAGCTGGGAAAGAATCCGCCTGCAATGCGGGAGACCTGAGTTTGATCCCTGGGTTGGGAAGATCCCCTGGAGAAGCGGAAGGCTACCCACTCCAGTCTTCTGGCCTGGAGAATTCCATGGACTCTTTAGTCCATGGGTTCACAGAGAGTCAGTTGGACACGACTGGGTGACTTTCACATGTATGTGCCTGTCTCTGCTCACTTAGCACAGCGTTTCCAGAGTTCCCCCGAGCCGTGCATGTTTCAGCACCTCCTTCCTTCCCGTTGTGTGAATCACATGGTCTGTAAATAAACTCTCTCATTTATGCTCTCATCAGGTGAAGGGCGTTTGGGTTGCTTCCGTTTCAGGCTTATTTTGAATAGTGCTGCTAAGTACAGTCATGGATAAGTTTTTGTGTCAATGTGCATTTCCTTTAGGAATACCAGGAATATATCTACACCAGGGATAGAATTACTAGGTCAGATAATGCCACACGTCACATTTTTCATTTTACATCACCACCACTAATGTCAACATTTCAAATTTTCCACACCCTCACCTTTTCTTGTTGTCTGTCTTTGATTCTTATTACCCGAAGTGGGTGTGAAGCAGTACCTCACTGCAGTTTCAATTTGCATTTCCCAATGAGAGAATGATGTTGAGCCTCTTTCCATGTACTTATCAACCCATTCTTTGGAGAAATGTCTATTCAGATCAATCATCCATTTTTAATTCAGTTGCTTCTATTTTTATGATTAAACATTTAAAGTTCTTTGTATAGACATAAGTTCTTTGTCTGACATACGATCTGCAAATATTTCCTGTCATCCTGTGAATTGTCTTTTTGCTTTCTTGTTGGTGTCATTTGCAGCATAACATATTTTAATTTTGTTAAGTTTCCAGTTTAATTATCTGTCACTTGCATTTTTTAAAATTTCATATGTAAGGCTTTGGCTAACTCTAGGTGACAAAAGGCTTCCTTCCAGGTTTTTCTCTCAAGAGTTTTGTAGTTTTAGCTCTTCCATTTAGGTCTACGATCTATTCTGAGTTAATTCTCGAGTGTAAGCAAAGCGATCGCCAACTTCATTCTTCTCATCGTGGGTGTTGCACGTTGATTACCGCCCCG
>NW_017218138.1:0-12079 GCF_001704415.2 Capra hircus | reverse complement strand
CACCATTCCCAGAGTCCCCCAGATGTCTCAGTCCATTCCAAGGAAAACTGTTTTCCCTGCACTGCCTCGACTTTCAAGCCGAGGATCACTCACACCACGGTGGCACGTGGGACAGCCAGTGGGACAGCTCGTGAAAAGCCTCGTGGGAAGCCTCGAGGCAAAGCCACAGATCCCTTGATCCACGCGAAGGGAAGCGTGACATTGCTGCTACAGCTCGGGAGGAAAGTGCACGTGCATGCCCCACAATAGACGAGGCCTGACTCCCCTGGGGTGTCTCCATAATTACCCCAAGATCCATGTCGGCACTGGAGAGGAATCCACAGGTTCCAGCAACGACTCCACACAGGGCCTTAGGCCCCGGCATCGACGGAGAGGAATCCGAGAGGCCCCCAAGCAACTCGCATGGGGACTGGCCTTTCCTGAGACTACCAGAGCGAGTCCCTGAAGTCCCCGTCGTAAGTCGAGAGCACCTGCCGCAACTCGAGAAAATCCAGTAGGTTCTCCCCTCCAGGCGAGATGAGGCCCATTTTCCGCTGAGGCGTCTCGAGGCTAATCACACCTACCTCTGGAACTTCAAAGGGTCCTTCACACCCTTGCTGCAACTCAAGAAGTTCCCCGACATACCGTCTCCACTCGAGAGGAAGCACGAGATTCCCGCCCACAACCAGAGTGGCCCGCGTCCGCCTCCTAGCTCGAGAGGAGGAATCCTTTCCCTGCCTGGTCGGGAAAGAATTCCCGGCGTTCCCGTCGCATCTCAAGAGGAGGCTCTCTCTACAGGAAAGGCGAGAGGAACTTCAGGGTCGTGCAACCATTCCCTGAGTCCCCCAGATGTCTCAGTCCATTCCAGGGGAAACCTGTTTTCCCTGCACTGCCTAGACTTTCAAGCGAGGATCGACTCACACCACGGTGGCACGTGGGACTGCCCTGTGGGGAAAGCCTCGAGGGAAAGCCACAGATCCCTTGATCCACGCAATGGGAAGCGCGACACTGCTGCTACAGCTCGGGAGGAAAGCGCACGTGCTTGCCCCCACTCGACATGAGGACTGACTCCCCTGGGAGACTCCAGAAGTTCCCAAGATCCATGTCAGCACGGGAGAGGAATACTCAGGTTCTGGCACTGACTCCGCACAAGGTCTTAGGCCCCGGCATCGACGGAGAGAGGTATCCCAAGAGGGCCCCGAACAACTCGCATGGGGCTGGCCTTTCCTGAGACCACCAGAGCGGGTCCCTTAGGTCCCTGTCGTAAGTGGAGAGCACCTGCGGCAACTCGTTAAAATCCAGGAGGTTCTCCCCTCCAGGCGAGATAAGGCCCATTTCCGCTGAGGGGTATCGAAGCTAATCACACCTAAACTCTGGAACTTCCAAAGGGTCCTTCACACCATTGCTGCAACTCAAGAAGTTCCCTGACTTACCCGTCTCCACTCGAGAGGAAGCACGAGAGTCCCGTCAACATTCAGAGGAGACCCGTTTCTGCCTCCTAGCTCAAGAGGAGGGTTCCTTTCCCTTCGTGGTCGGGAAAGAATTCCCGGCGTTCCCATCACATCTCAAGAGGAGGCGCTCTTCACAGGAAAGGCGAGAGGAACATCAGGGTCGTGCCACCATTCCCAGAGTCCCCCAGATGTATCAGTCCATTCCAGAGAAACTTGTTTTCCCTGCACAGCCTTGTCTATCAAGCCGAGGATCGACTCACACCACGGTGGCACGTGGGACATCCCTTTGGGAAAGCCTCGTGGGAAAGCCTCGAGGGAAAGCCACAGATCCCTTGATCCACGCGATGGGATGCGCGACACTGCTGCTGCAGCTCGGGAGGAAAGCGCACATGCATGCCCCCACTCGAGACGAGGACTGACTCCCTGGGGAGACTGCAGAAATATCCCAAGATCCATGTCAGCACTGGAGGCGAATCCTCAGGTTCCGGCACTGACTCCACACAAGATCTTAGGCCCCGGCATCACGGGAGAGGAATCCCAAGAGGCCCCCGAGCAACTCGCATGGGGACTGGCCTTTCGTGAGGCCACCAGAGCGGGTCCCTGAGGTCCCCGTCCTAAGTCGAGAGCACCTGCCGCAACTCGAGAAAATCCAGGAGGTTCTCCCCTCCAGGCGAGATGAGGCCCATTTCCGCTGAGTCATCTCGAGGCTAATCACATCTAACCTCTGGAACTTCCAAAGGGTCCTTCACACCCTTGCTGCAACTCAAGAAGATCCCCGACATACCCGTCTCCACTCGAGAGGAAGCACGCGAGTCCGCCCTCATCAAGAGGAGCCCCGTTTCCCCCTCCTAGCTCGAGGGGAGGGATCCTTTCGCTGAGTGTTCGGGAAAGTATTCCCGGCGTTCCCGTCGCATCTCAAGAGGAGGGCGCTCTCCACAGGAAAGGCGAGAGGAACTCCAGGGTCGTGCCACCATTCCCAGACTCCCCCAGATGTCTCAGTCCATTCCAGGGAAACCTGTTTTCCCTGCACTGCCTCGACTTTCAAGCCGAGGATCGACTCACACCACGGTGGCACGTGGGACAGCCCTGTGGAAAGGCTCGTGTGAAAGCCTCGTGGGAAAGCCTCGAGGGAAAGTCTTGTGGGAAAGTCTTGTGGGAAAGCCTTGAGCGAAAGCCACAGTTCCCTTGATCCACGCGAATGGAAGCGTGACACTGCTGCTACAGCTCGGGAGGAAAGCGCACGTGCATGCCCCCACACGAGACGAGGACTGACTCCCCTGGGGAGACTCCAGAAGTACCCCAAGATCCATGTCGGCACTGGAGAGGAATCTTCAGGTTCCGGCACCGACTCCAAACAAGGTCTTAGGCCCCGGCATCGTCTGGAGAGGAATCCCAAGAGGGCCCCCGAGCAAGACGCATGGGGACTGGCCTTTCCTGAGGCCACCAGAGCGGGTCCCTGAGGTCCCCGTCGTAAGTCGAGAGGCATCGGCCGCAACTCGAGAAGATGAGGAGGTTCTCCCCTCCAGGCGAGATGAGTCCCATTTCCACTGAGGCGTCTCGAGGCTAATTACACTTAACCTCTGGAACTTCCAAAGGGTCCTTCACACCATTGCTGCAACTCAAGAAGTTTCCCGACATACCATCTCACTCGAGAGGAAGCACGAGAGTCCCCCCACATCCAGAGGAGCCCGTTTCCGCCTCCTTGCTCGAGAGGAGGGATCCTTTCCCTGCGTGTCGGAAGAATTCCCGGCGTTCCGTCGCATCTCAGAGGAGGCCTCTCCACAGGAAAGTCGAGAGGAACTCGCAGGGTCGTGCCACCATTCCAAGAGTCCCCAGATGTCTCAGTCCATTCCAGGAAACCGTTTTCCCTGCACTGCCTCGAGTTTCAAGCCGAGGATCGACACACACCACGGTGGCACGTGGACAGCCCTGTGGAAATCCTCGTGGAAAGCCTCGTGGGAAAGCCTCGAGGAAAGCACAGATGCCTTGATCCACGCAAAGGAAGCGTGACACTGTTGCTACAGCTCGTCGCGGAAACGCACGTGCATGTCCCACTCGAGACGAGGACTGACTCCCCTGGCGAGACTCCAGAAGTACCTCAAGATCATGTCAGCACTGGAGAGGATCCTCAGGTTCCGGCACCGAATCCACACAAGGTCTTAGGTCCTGGCATCGAGGGAGAAGAATCCCAAGAGGCCACCGAGCAACTCGCATGGGACTGGCCTTTCCTGAGGCCATGAGAGTGGGTCCCTGAATTCCGACGTAACTCGAGAGCACCTCCACAACTCGAGAAAATCCAGGAGGTTCTCCCTCCAGGCGAGATGAGGCCCATTTCCGCTCAGGCTTCTCGAGGCTAATCACACCTAAACTCTGGAACTTCCAAAGGGTCCTTCACATCCTTGCTTCAACTCAAGAAGTTCCCCGACATACCGTCTCTACTCGAGAGGAGCCGAGAGTCCTGCCACATCCAGAGGAGCCCGTTTCCGCCTCCTACTCGAGAGGAGGGATCCTTTCCCTGCGTGTCGGGAAAGAATTCCCGCCGTCCCGTCGCATCTCAAGAGGAGGCGCTCTCCACAGGAAAGGAGAGGACTCCAGGGTCGTGCCACCATTTCCAGAGTCCCCCAGATGTCTCAGTCCATTCCAGGGAAACCTTTTTTCCTGCACTGCCTCGACTTTCAAGCGAGGATCGACTCACACCACGGTGGCACGTGGGACAGCCCTGTCGGAAAGCCGCGTGGGAAAGCCTCGTGGGAAAGCCTCGTGGACTCGAGGGAAAGCACAGATCCTTGATCCACGCGAAGTGAAGCGTGACACTGCTGCTACAGCTCGGACGAAAGTGCACATGCATGCCCCACTATAGACGAGGCCTGACTCCCCTGGGGAGTCTCCAGAAGTACCCGAAGATCCATGTCGGCACTGGAGAGGAATCCTCAGGTTCCAGCAACGACTCCACACAAGGTCTTAGGCCCTGGCATCGACGGGAGAGGAATCCCGAGATTTCCTCGCGCAACTCGCATGGGGACTGGCCTTTCCTGAGACTACCAGAGCGAGTCCCTGAAGTCCTCGTCGAAAGTCGAGAGCACCTTCCGCAACTCGAGAAAATCCAGTAGGTTCTCCCCTCCAGGCGAGATGAGGCCCATTTCCGCTGAGACGTCTCGAGGCTAATCACACCTACCTCTGGAACTTCCAAGGGTCCTTCACACCCTTGCTGCTACTCAAGAATTTCCCCGACATACCCGTCTCCACTGGAGAGGAAGCACGAGAGTCCCACCCACATCCAGAGGGGTCCCGCTTCCGCCTCCTAGCTCGAGAGGAGGAATCCTTTCCCTGCCTGGTCGGGAAAGAATTCCCGGCGTTCCCGTCGTATGTAAAGAGGAGGCGATCTCCACAGGAAAGGAGAGGAACTACAGGGTCGTGTCACCATTCCAGAGTCCCCCAGATGTCTCAGTCCATTCCAGGGAAACTTGTTTTCCCTGCACTGCCTCGACTTTCAAGCCGAGGATTGACTCACACCACGTGGCAACGTGGGACAGCCCTGTGGGAAAGCCTCGAAGGAAAGCCACTGATCCCTTGATCCACTTGACGAGAAGCGTGACACTGCTCCTACAGCTCGGTAGGAAAGCACACGTGCATGCCCACACTCGAGACGAGGACTGACTCCCTGGGGAGACTCCAGAAGTACCCGAAGATCCATGTCAGCACTGACAGAAATCCTCAGGTTCCGGCACAGAATCCACACAAGGGCTTAGGCCCCGGCATCGACGTGAGAGGAATCCCGAGAGGCCCCGACAACTCGCATGGGGACTGGCCTTTCCAGAGGCCACCAGAGCGGGTACCTGAGGTACCCATCAAAAGTCGAGAAGAACCTGCCGCAACTCGAGAAAATCTAGGATGTTCTCCCTTCCAGGCTAGATGAGTCCCATTTCCGCTGAGGCGTCTCGAGGCTAATCACACCTAACCTCTGGAACTTCCAAAGGGTCCTTCACACCTTTGCTGCAATTCAAGAAGTTCCCCGACATACCCGTCTCCACTCGACAGGAAGCACGAGAGTCCGCCCACATCCAGAGGAACCCGTTTCCGCATCCTAGCTCGAGAGGAGGGATCCTTTCCCTGCGTGGTCGGGAAAGAATCCCAGCGTTTCCGTCGCATCTCAAGAGGATGCGCTCCCACAGGAAAGGCGAGAGAACTCAAGGGTCGTGCCACATTCCCAGAGTCCCCAGATGTCTCAGTCCATTCCAGGGAAACCTGTTTTCCCTGCACAGCCTCGACTTTCAAGCCGGAAATCGACTCACACAACGCTGGCACGTGGGACAGCCCCTGTGGCAAAGCCTCGTGGAAAGCCTTGTGGGGAAAGCCCTCGAGGGAAAGCCCCTGATCCCTTGATCCACGCGAAGGGTAGCGTGACACTGCTGCTACAGCTCGGGAGGAAAGCGCACGTGGCATGCCCCCCACTCGAGACAAAGACTGACTCCGCTGAGGAGACTCCAGAAGTACCCAAGATCCATGTCAGCACTGGAGAGGAAACCTCAGGTTCTGGCACCGACTCCCACACAAGGTCTTAGGCCCTGGCATCGAGGGAGAGGAATCCCGAGAGGCCCCCGAGCAACTCGCATGGGGTCTGGCCTTTCCTGAGGCCACCAGAGCGGGTCCCTGAGGTCCCCGTCGTAAGTCGAGACCACCTGCTGCAACTCGAGAAAATTCAGGAGGTTCTCCCTCCAGGCGAGATGAGGCCCATTCGTGCTGAGGCGTCTCGAGGCTAATCAGACCTAACTTCTGAAACATCCAAAGGGTCCTTCACACCCTTGCTGCAACTCAAGATGTTGCCCAACATACCCTTCTCAGCTTGAGAGGAAGCATGAGAGTCCCGCCCACATCCAGAGGAGCCCCGTTTCCGCCTCCTAGCTAGATAGGTGGATCCTTTCCCTGCGTGTTCGGGAAAGAAATCCCGGCGTTTCCCGTCGCATCTCAAGAGGAGGCACTCTCCACAGGAAAGGCGAGAGGAACTCCAGGGTCGTGCCACATTCCCAGAGTCCCCAGATACCTCAGTCCATTCCAGGGAAACCTGTTTTCCCTGCACTGCCTCGACTTTCAAGCCGAGGATCGACTCACACCACGGTGGCACGTGGGTCATCCCTGTGGGAAAGCCTCGTGGGAAAGCCTCGTGGGAAAGCCTCGAGGGAAAGCCCCTGATTCCTTGATGCACGCGAAGAGAAGCGTGACACTGCTGCTACAGCTCGGGAGGAAAGCGCACGTGCATGCCCCCCACTCGAGACAAGGACTGACTCCACAGAGGAGACTCCAGAAATACCCCAAGATCCATGTCAGCACTGGAGAGGAATGCTCAGGTTCCGGCACCGACTCCACACAAGATCTTAGGCCCTGGCATTGTCTGGAGAGCAATCTAGACGAGGACCCCGGGCAACTAGCATGGGGACTGGGCCTTTCCTGAGGCCACCAGAGCGGGTCCCTGAGGTCCTCATCATAAGTCGAGAGCACCTGCCGGCAACTCGAGAAAATCCAGGAGGTTCTCCCCTCCAGGAGAGATGAGGCCCATTTGTGCTGAGGCGTCTCGAGGCTAATCACACCTAACCTCTGGAACTTACAAAGGGTCCTTCACACCCGTTGCTGCAACTCAAGAAGTTCCCCGACATACCCGTCTCCACTCGAGAGGAAGCACGAGAGTCCCGCCCACATCCAGAGGAGCCCCGTTTCAGCCTCTTAGCTCGAGATGGGGGATCTATTCCCTGCGTGGTCGGGAAAGAATTCCCGGCGTTCCCGTCGCATCTCAAGAGGAGGCGCTCTCCCAGAGGAAAAGCGAGAGGAACTCCAGGGTCGTGCCTCCATTCCCAGAGTCCACCAGATGTCCTCAGTCCATTCTAGGGAAAACTGTTTTCCCTGCACTGCCTCTACTTTCAAGCCGGAAGATCGACTCACACCACGGTGGCATGTGGGACAGCCCTGTGGGGAAAGCCTCGTGGGAAAGCCTCGGAGGGAAAGCCTCGAGGGAAGCCTCAGATCCCTTGATCCATGCGAAGGGAAGCGTGACACTGCTGCTACAGCTCGGAGGATAGCGCGCGTGCATGCCCCCACTCGAGACGAGGACTGACTCCCCTGGGGAGACTCCAGAAGTACCCAAGATCCATGTCCAGCACTGGAGAGGAATCCTCAGGTTCCGGCACCGACTCCACACAAGGTCTTAGGCCCCGGCATCGACGGGAGAGGAATCCGAGAGACCACCGGAGCAACGCGCATGGGGACTGGCCTTTCCTGAGGTCACCAGAGCGGGTCCCTGAGGTCCCCGTCGTAAGTCAAGAGCACCTGCCGCAACTCCAGAAAATCCAGGAGGTTCTCCCTACAGGCGAGATGAGGCCCATTTCCACTGAGGCGTCTCGAGGCTAATCGCACCTAACCTCTGGAACTTACAAAGGCACCTTCACACCCTTGCTGCAACTCAAGAAGTTCCCCGACATACCCGTCTCCACTCGAGAGGAAGCACGAGTGTCCCGCCCACATCTAGAGGAGCCCTGTTTTTGCCTCCAAGTTCGAGAGCAGAGATCCTTTCCCTGTGTGGTCCGGAAAGAATTCCCGTCTTTCCCGGCGCATCTCAAGAGGAGGCACTCTCCACAGGAAAGGCGAGAGGAACTCCAGGGTCGTGCCACATTCCCAGAGTCCCAGATACCTCAGTCCATTCCAGGGAAACCTGTTTTCCCTGCACTGCCTCGACTTTCAAGCCGAGGATCGACTCACACCACGGTAGCACGTGGGTCATCCCTGTGGGAAAGCCTCGTGGGAAAGCCTCGTGGGAAAGCCTCGAGGGAAAGCCCTGATTCCTTGATGCACGCGAAGAGAAGCGTGACACTGCTGCTACAGCTCGGGAGGAAAGCACACGTGCATGCCCCCACTCGAGACAAGGACTGACTCCACAGAGGAGACTCCAGAAATACCCCAAGATCCATGTCAGCACTGGAGAGGAATGCTCAGGTTCCGCACCGACTCCACACAAGATCTTAGGCCCTGCATTGTCTGGAGAGCAATCTAGAGAGGCCCCGAGCAACTCGCATGGGGACTGGCCTTTCCTGAGGCCACCAGAGCGGGTCCTGAGTCCTCATCATAAGTCGAGAGCACCTGCCGCAACTCGAGAAAATCCAGGAGGTTCTCCCCTCAGGAGAGATGAGGCCATTTGTGCTGAGGCGTCTCGAGGCTAATCACACCTAACCTCTGGAACTTACAAAGGGTCCTTCACACCCTTGCTGCAACTCAAGAAGTTCCCCGACATACCCGTCTCCACTCGAGAGGAAGCACGAGTGTCCGCCCACATCTAGAGGAGCCCTGTTTTTGCCTCAAGTTCGAGAGCAGTGATCCTTTCCCTGTGTGGTCCGGAAGAATTCCCGTCTTTCCGGCGCATCTCAAGAGGAGGCGCTCTCCACAGGAAAGGCGAGAGGAATTCCAGGGTCGTGCCACCATTCCCAGAGTCCCCAGATGTCTCAGTCCATTCCATGGAAACCTGTTTTCCCTGCACTGCTCGACTTTCAAGCCGGAGATCGACTCACACCACGGTGGCACGTGGACAGCCCTATGGAAACCCTCGAGGAAAGCCTCGAGGGAAAGCCTCAGACCACTTGATCCATGCGAAGGAAGCGTGACACTGCCGCTGGAGCTCGGAGGAAAGTGCACGCGCATGCCCCGCACGAAACGAGGATGCTCCTCTGGGGAGACTCCAGAAGTACCCCAAGATCCATGTCAGCACTGCAGAGGAATCCGCCAGGTTCCGGCCCGACTCCACCCAAGGACTTAGGCCCCAGCATCAACGGGAGAGGAACCCGAGAGACCACGAGCAACTCGCATGGGGACGGGCCTTTCCTGAGGCACCAGAGCCGGTCCCTGAGGTCCCAATCGTAAGTCGAGAGCACCTGCCGCAACTCGAGAAAATCCAGGAGGTTCTCCCCTCCAGGCGAGATGAGGCCCATTTCCACTGAGGCGTCTCCAGGTTAATCACACCTAACCTCTGGAACTTCCAAAGGCTCCTTCACACCCTGGCTGCATCTCAAGAAGTTCCCGGACATACCCGTCTCCACTCGAGAGGAAGCATGAGAGTCCCGCCCACATCCAGAGGAGCCCCGTTTCCGCCTCATAGCTCGAGAGGAGGGATTATTTCCCTGCGTGTTGGGGAAAGAATTCCCGGCGTTCCTGTTGCATCTCAAGAGGAGGCGGTCTCCACACGAAAGTCGAGAGAAACTCCAAGTCGTGCCACCATTCCCAGAGTCCCCAGATGTCTCAGTCCATTCCAGGGAAACCTGTTTTCCCTGCACTACCTCGACTTTCAAGCGAGGATCGACTCACATTACGGTGACACGTGGGACAGCCCTGTGGGAAAGCCTCGTGGGAAAGCCTCGAGGAAAGACACAGATCCTGGATCCACGAGAAGGCAAGCGTGACACTGCTGCTACAGCTCGGGAGGAAATCGCACGTGCATGCCCCACTCGAGACGAGGACTGACTCACCTGGGCAGACTCCAGAAGTACCCCAAGATCCATGTCAGCACTGGAGAGAATCCTCACGTTCCGGCTCCGACTCCACACAAGGTCTTAAGCCCGGCATGGATGGCAGAGAAATCCCGAGAGGCCCCCGAGCAACTCGCATTGGGACTCGCCTTTCCTGAGGCCACCAGAGCGGTCCCTAGGTCCCCGTCGTAAGACGAGAGCACCTGCCGCAACTAGAAACAATCCAGGAGGTTGCCCCTCCAGGCGAGATGAGGCCCATTTCCGCTGAGCGTCTCGAGGCTAATCACTCCTAACATCTGGAACTTCAAGGGTCCTTCACACCCTTGCTACAACTCAAGAAGTTCCCCGACATTCCCGTCTCTACTCGAGAGTAAGCACGAGAGTCCGCCCACATCCAGAGGAGCCCCATTTCCGCCTGATAGATCCAGAGGAGGAATCGTTTCCCTGCGTGTCGTGAAAGAATTCCCGGCGTTCCCAGCGCATCTCAAGAGGAGGCGCTCTCCACAGGAAAGGCAAGAGGAACGCGAGGGTCGTGCCACCATTCCCAGAGTCCGCCAGAAATTCCTTGTCGGGAATTTTATTGGCCTTCCGCGTAAACCTAGCTATTCAGCCTTTTTCCTCCAGTAATCTTCTTGCTACCTATAATTTCTTAATCTCATCTTACATTAATAATACACAAGACTTTCCACGTCAACGCCGTCCATCCGTCGAATTCCCTGGATCCAGCGGGGCTGGACCCCGGCACACTGAGATATCTGGGGACTCTTGGAATGATGGCACGACACTGGAGTTTCTCTCGTCTTTCCTGTGGAGAGCGCCTCCTCATGAGATGCGACGGAACACCGGGAATTCTTTCCGGAAACATACGGAAAGGATACCTGACCGCGAGGTACGAGGCGGAAACGGGGCTCCTCTGGATGTGCGGCGGACTCTCGTGCTTCTCTCGAGTGGAGTCAGGTATGTTGGGAACTTCTTGAGTTGTAGCCAGGGTGTGAAAGCCTTTGGAAGTTCCAGGGTTAGTGTCATTAGCCTCGAGAACTGCAGCGGAAATGGGCCTCATCTCGCCTGGAGGGGAGAACCTCCTGGATTTTCTCGTGTTGCGGCAGGTGCTCTTGACTTACGACGGGGACCTCAGGGACCCGCTCTGGTCGCCTCAGGAAAGGCGCAGTCCCCATGCGAGTTGCTCGGGGCCTCTCGGGATTCCTCTCCTTCGACGCCGGGACTAAGACCTTGTGTGGAGTCGGTGCCGGAACCTGAGGATTCCTCTCCAGTGCTGACATGCATCTTGCGGTACTTCGTGGAGTCTCCCCAGGGAGTCAGTCCTCCTCTCGATGTGCGGGCATGCTACGTTCGCTGCCTCCCTCACGCTGACTTTCTCTCCGAGGCTTGTAGCAGAACTGTCACGCTTCCGTTCGCTTGGATCAAGGGATCTGTGGCTTTCCCTCGAGGCTTTCCCAGGAGGCTTTTCCACGAGGCTTTCCCACAGGGCTGTCCCACGTGCCACCATCGTGTGAGTCGGTCCTCCACGTGAACGTCGAGGCAGTGCAGGGTAAACAAGTTCCTCTGGAAAGGACTGAGACATCTGGGGGACTCTTGGAATGGTGGAACGACCCTGGAGTTCCTCTCACCTTTCTTGTGGAGCATGCCTCCTCTTGAGATGCGACAGGTACGACAGGAATTTTTCCCGGCCAATCAGGTAAGGATCCCTCATCTTGAGCCAGGAGGGGGAATTGGGGCTCCTCTGGATGTGGGTGGTACCCTGGTGATTCCTATGGAGTGGCGACGGGTCTCTCGTGGAACCTCTTGAGTTGCAGCTAGGGTGTGAAGGACCCTTTGGAAGTTCCAGAGGTTAGGTGTGATTAGCGTCGAGACGCCTCAGCGGAAATGGGCCTCATCTCGCCTAGGGGAGAACCTAATGGATTTTTCACTAGTTGCGGCAGGTGCTCTCGACTTACGACGGGGCCCTCAGGGACCCGCTCTGGTGGCCTCAGGAAAGGCCAGGCGCCATGCGAGTTGCTCGGGGCCTCTCAGGATTCCTCTCCCTTCGATGCCAGGGCCTAAGACCTTGTGTGGAGTCGGTGCCGGAACCTGAGGATTCCTCTCCAGTGTGGAAATGGATCTTGGGTACTTCTGGAGTCTCCCAGGGGA